>NC_143264.1:66874589-67178250 GCF_984573655.1 Nuphar pumila | reverse complement strand
CGCCTAGCAGGCCTCTCGTACCGGCTTTTCTTGAATCATTGTCAGGAAGATGGCTATTGTTATGCCCTGGTGGCAAAGCCCGTGATGAGTTCGTCAGTGTCCATTCCCGCGGACGTTGCCCCTCTTCTAGAGGAGTTCCACGACATTATGCCGGATGACCTACCTGATGGATTACCTTCGACAAGGGTAGTTCAGCATGCCACTGACTTTGTGCCAGGGTCGAGCCTACCCAACCTTCCTACATATTGCATGAACCCCTCCGAGCACACCGAGTTTTTAAGACAGGTTCGGGAATTACTGCAAAAGGGTTTCATTCGCGAGAGTGTTAGCCCTTGTGCAGTGTCCGTCTTACTCACTCCTAAGAAAGATGGGTCCATGCGCATGTGTGTTGATAGCCGCGCGATCAATCGCATCACAGTCAAATACCGTTTTCCCATTTCTCGTTTGAATGATATGTTTGATATGTTATCTGGTGCCTCCATTTTCTCTAAGATAGATCTAAAAAGCGGGTATCACCAGATTCGTATACGAGAAGGGGACGAGTGGAAAACGGCATTCAAGACACGCGATGGATTGTACGAGTGGTTAGTCATGCCGTTTGGGTTATCTAATGCCCCAAGTACCTTCATGAACATGATGACCCAAGTCTTGCGTCCGTGTATTGGGAAGTTTGTTGTTGTCTACTTTGATGATATTTTGATTTATAGTTCGTCATTGTCCGATCATTTGAATCACCTGCGTCAAGTTTTAGGTATTTTGAGGAGGAAAAAATTGTATGCCAATGCAAAGAAGTGTGAGTTTATGACGTCCAGTGTCGTGTTCTTAGGCTTTATTGTGTCATCTGATGGCGTCAAGGCCGACCCCGCAAAAGTCCACGCGATTGTCGATTGGCCTACCCCAAAGACTATAGGAGAGATTCGTAGCTTCCACGGGTTAGCCACTTTTTACCGACGTTTTGTAAGAAATTTTAGTACCCTCATGGCCCCCATCACGGAGTGCCTAAAAGGTACTAGTTTTCATTGGACGGCCGCAGCTGGAAAAGCCTTTACGATCATCAAAGAAAAAATGACCAGTGCTCCTGTCTTAGCTCTCCCTGATTTTAGTGCAGTCTTTGAGGTTGAGTGTGATGCCTCCAAAGTGGGGATTGGCGATGTCGTGAATCAGAATCGCAGACCCGTTGCCTTCTTTAGTGAGAAGCTGACTCAGGCTAGGTGCCAATACTCCACTTACGATGTTGAGTTTTATGCCGTAGTACAAGCCCTTCGTTATTGGCGACATTACCTCATTTATAAGGAATTTGTTTTGTACACGGACCATGAGGCTTTGAAGTATCTAAATAGTCAAAAGAAGTTGAGTGCTCGTCATGCCAAGTGGGTCAGCTTCTTGCAAGAGTACACCTTTTCGCTTCGCCATCAATCTGGTACCCTGAACAAGGTGGCTGACGCTCTTAGTAGGAAGAACAGTCTTCTGATGACTATGTCAGTGCATGTCATTGGCTTCGAACAATGCAAGGAATTATATCTCACGGACCCTGATTTTCACCAAGTCTAGGAAGGGTGCATCTCTTCAAATCACACCCTCGACCCCCGTTTTTGTATTCATAATGGTTACCTCTTCCGTGGGAACAAATTATGTGTGCCCGATTTCTCCCTTAGGCTCCAGTTGATTTCTGAATTACATGAAGGAGGGTTAGCCGGGCATTTCGGACATGATAAGACGTTCGCTCTCTTAGATGAACAATACTTTTGGCCCAAAATGCGCAAAGATGTTGTCAAGTTCATCCAAGGGTGTCATGTGTGTCAAGTGTCCAAGGGTCATCGTCAGAATAGTGGTTTGTATACTCCGTTACCCATTCCTGAACGGCCGTGGGAGCACGTATCCATGGATTTTATCGTGGGCCTTCTACGAACACCACGGCGTGTTGATTCAATTTTAGTAGTTGTTGACCGGTTCTCCAAAATGGCTATCTTTGTCTCGTGTAAGCGAACCATCGATGCCTCTTTAGTCGCCTCCTATTATTTCAAGGACGTTGCCCGTTTCCATGGTCTACCCCACTCAATCACTTCTGATCGTGACACGCGTTTTATGAGTCACTTTTGGAAATCGTTACGACCCTGTTAAAGACTAAGCTTCAATTCAGTAGTGCGTATCACCCCCAGACCGATGGCCAAACCGAAGTTGTGAATCGCACCTTAGGAAATTTATTACGGAGCCTAGTGGGGGAAAATGTCAACACTTGGGATCTCGTATTGCCCCAAGCCGAGTTCGCATATAACAACTCCATTAACTGTTCTACTGGTAAATCTCCGTTCCAAGTAGTGTATGGTCGGTCACCCACCCATGTCGTTGACCTAGCCCCTGTGTCAGATCTCTCAGCTCCAGCTCCGAATGCCTTTGATGCCGTCGAATATATGCGTGACATTCACAGACAAGTCTGTGTCAAACTTGCTGAAAGCTACGAGGCCTACAAAGCTTTCGTAGATCAGGGTCGTCGTGATGTCCACTTCCAGGTCGGTCAACTCGTCTGGGTGTATCTGCGTCCAGAGCGTTTTCCTGTAGGCACCTATAGCAAATTAAGTCCTAAGAAGTATGGCCCTTTTAGGATCCTTTAGCGATTGGGTTCGAATGCCTACCTCCTTGAGTTGCCCGATGATTGGCATATTTCCCCTATTTTCAATGTGGCTGATCTATATGCTTACTGTGGCAACAACAAGTCGTCAGAGCCGACTTCTTCCCAACTAGGAGAGAATGATGCAGGGCAGGACCCGATTGGACCCATCGTGCCACCCGATCTACCACAAAGGACAGATGAGCTACCTCGCGTGTATGATCCACTTGCAGGGACGGAGCCACGATGCAGGGAGGTACCCCTGCGCACCTACTCCAGGCGTGGTGGAGTTCACATGTCCCAGAACCAGCAGCAGATGGAAGATGACCCGGATCGCGGGTCGGATCCAAGTCTGGACCCGCGAGCCGGGTCCACTAAATAGCCTTTAAAAGGCTCACGCCTAGGGTTGCGTGGGCAGAGAAATTGAAAAAGGCTCAGTCGTCACTTTTCTTTTCAGCATTCTTGTTTCCTCATTTATTATTTTTGCATTCTGTTTTCTTTTTCCTTTCAGTCTTTATTGTTGATTGCTTCTCCATTGATTATTGAACCTTATTGAGATTAATAAAGAGTTGGAGCCACACTGATTCACGGTGGGCTGCTGTTTTTCACTCCTCCAACTTGGCCTGCATCAGATATGCATGAAACAAAATATGAGAACAAGATGTATGTTCCAAGCGTGTGTTCATATGCATATGAAATTGTTATACATGTACATTCTTATTATGTGTGCATGAATGTGCATTTGTGAGCATGTGAAATGATTGCATAAGTTGCACGCTTATTGTGGTTTTTGTGTAAGGTGCATAAGTGGTTTAATGTGACCAGTGTAGGCCATGTGGGCCGCGAGCAGGTGTTGCTCTAAGCTTTGTTTAATGCATTGCAAAATCCATAAAATTTATTGGTTTTCTAAATTAATTATACTGTTAAATATTGTAACGGGCCAAGGTGACATGTTGTGTTTCGCATGTTGATTTGCAAAACGAATAGTGTAAAGAATTTTTTTTTGATAAAAAGATAAAAGAGACCAAAACAGTGTAATTAATGTTTCTTCCTAGATGTCTCTTTCACAGTATGAGAATCCTGGATGGCGGTTTTGAAAAATCGTGAGGATACTAAAACTCTGCATGCGATTGTGGCCTTTAACCCGATATAGTGATTCACCTGTCAGCTAGAATTTTAAGGTGTTTTTGCAACTTTGCCTGGGAGTGGTGTTTAGACACAACTGTTATTATTGGTATACCAAGAAAGTGACATCAGTGGATGTTGATTTTCCTAGTGTCCCGATATTAGATGTTGATTTCTAATGTTTCGATGAATGGTGTTGATTAATGACATCGGTCAAAGGCTAACTGTGTAAATCAGTAATAAAATACAAATTGTGTCTTAAGCTACGATTGAGAACCTAACTTAAACTTCGAGAATTTTTTGTACCCATTTTGAGTATCTGCGGGTTTTAATGAAAAGTGAAACTAAAATTGTGTGCATTTAATAGGGACATGCATATAAAAGAAACTCTAATAATAACTTAATAAGTTACGCATGAATATGCACTGATATCATGCATATTAATTGTTCTGCATTAGTTCATGCATCCTTACATGTTCTCTTACATGTGATAGATTGATTGTTGCATGATAATTGTTCTCACTAGCATGAATGGTTATTTGAATTATAAAATTGTTGTAGTTATGTTCCTCTAAAAATGTTACATGAATTTGATTTATGCTTTTCTTGTCCATTTGAATTGTTAGAGGAATTTGTACGCAGGATCCATGATTTTGACCATTTGCTTTTTATGTTTTTCAGGGCCTCTAAAGCCCAGTGACGAGACCGACTGCCATAGAAAAACTACGAGACCTACGTGATGGCTTTGACATTTTGCTTTGACATATGAGTCTTGTTAAGATAAGTCGTCCTCTTAATGGTTTAGTTTTACTCAAGGTTGTTTTTGGTATTTACTAAATAATGAGGGACCCATATGTAAATATATTCATTTGGCTAATCTCTATTTAAAAAATAGGTGATTAGACCTAATTAAATGAGCAGACGTCTTTCCCTCTCACTCTCTCTTTTCTTCTCTCTTTTATCCACATGGTATCAAAGCAGTCGACCCTGGGAGCGTGATCTCGCGTTCTGCGCCAAAAAAAAAAAGCTCGAGTGAAGGATAGTAGATTGCGTGAAGGGGATCAAAAGGTGTGCCTGATCTATTTTTTAAGAACGAGAGCTACAGATCTGAGGTCTGACAAGAGTCATGACTAAGATCTGTCATCAGATCTAAAAGTTACAGTGGATCCTTTTTTATTTTGTCCAGATCGGGTAGTGACAGGTATCGTTGTTGTGCAAAAGTTGTACAGTGGATGCCGGCATTTTTTTTTTGGCTAAATGTAGCCTATTGACGTGGGTTTCTTTTATACCCATGTTAGTTCAAAACTGATCACAGATCTGGAGTTGTCGTGAGTTTAGTACCCAGTGGAGCAGTTTGTATGAGATCTGTTTATGAGTTTTGGTCGACCAAACCTGGTAGATACACGTTTGGGTGCAGTAGTAATGTCGTGACATGGGTGATGACTTGATGTGTCGTGGGTCAGTTTTTTTTGTTGTCGAAAACAGAAAAGGGTATTCTTATATAGTCGTGGATTTGCAAAAAAACTTTATCTGATCGTATGTTCAGATCATATGTTTGAGTTGTTGTGAAGATTCAAAAGCTCATATCGTTGTCTGTGTTTTTTTTGTATCGTGGATCTGCATAATTTCTTTATAACCTAGTCGGTTCATATCTGATCACAGATCGGGTATTGTGGTGAAGGCAATCACTATAGCAAATCTGTATATTGTGGAGCAAATCATTTTCTAACTGTGACAAAAAAATTTTATGTGCATTTGGACATCTATTTCAGCAGCTATATTGGTTGTGGATCCTTAGTTCGTGCTATTCATTATGGGTGAAGTTCAAAAATCTGATTATAAGAATGAGGCTATTGGGAAATATAAACCCTTCGCTAATCCTTTCTCATATGGTTCTTCCGTGAAATTAAATGAAACAAACTATGCAAGGTGGTCCCAAACTTTTATGATGTCTGTGTCTGGGCATCGTAAAAAGCATGTTCTGTTAGAATTTGAACCAACTGATAAAACAGGAAAATATAATACTTGGGAAGAAGATAATGACATTGTTATGTCATGGATCATGAATAGCATTGAACCTCATATTGCAAATGACTTAATTTATTACAATACGGCTAAACAGATGTGGGACACTCTTCGAGATACGTACTCTCAAGAGACTAATGTGAGTCGTATTCTCCAAGTTGAACAAGAAATATATAATTTGCAACAAGGTGATCAATCTTTGGCCCAGTATTATGCCTCTGATAAGGCTGCCTTTGAGAGACTGAATGCTCATAGGCCTTTGTGTTGCTCAAAACAAAAGAATCATCAAGAACAGACTATGGTTGCTTGATTCCTCACAGGCCTATCGTCAGAGTTTTCAGTTGCAAAAGTCCAAATGTTGACCGGGTCTGATGTTCCTACTCTTGCTGATGCATACAATCGATTGAGTAGACTTGCCATCTCTCTTCCACAATCTCAACCTGCATCTCAGTCATCTGCTTTAGTTGTACCATCTAGTTATGGACGAGGAAATCCTATGAATGTTAGAGGTAGAGGTCGTGAAAGAGGTATGGGAGGTAGAGGTAAACTCCAATGTACCTATTGTAGAAAATCAAGACATTTAGAAGATCGGTGCTAGGATAAACATGGACGGCCTGCATTCTCTCCGTTGAAGCAAAATGCTCTAAAAGCTAATGCTACAAAACTGAAAGTGGAGCATGAAACCAATTCTCCCAGTGAATCTATCACTCTCAATTGTGCAGAATATGAAGAGCTAGTCTCTCATCGTCCTTCAAGTTCTTCTCCTGTAGTTGGTGTGGCCTACTCTACCAGAGACCATCTTTCTCCAATGATAGTAAGTGGATTATTGACACTGGTGCATCTAGACATCTATATGGAAACTCTCAATTTTTTTCAGATCTAAAGGATATTCCTGCACATCAGGGAGTCTCATTAGCAGATGGGAGTTCCTCCCCGATTATCGGTCAGGGAAATGTCTCTATATCCTCTTCATTGCAGTTGGAAAATGTTGTTCATGCCCTTTCATTTCCTCAAAGTTTACTCTCAGTGAATTGTCTTACAAAAGAGCTAAATTGTAGGGTGATATTTGATCTTGTATGTTGTCATTTTCAGGATTTGCTGACGGGAAAGAAGATTGGTGGAGGCTATGAAGAAAATGGAGTCTACTACCTACATCACCCTGTGGTAAACAGTTATGTTGCAGTCGATTCTTCCTCGAGTCCTATTCAGTGGCATCGTCGTCACGGACATCCTTCATTGTCGAAGTTTCATCGTGTCATTTCTCAAATACCGTCTACAATATCATTCCAGTGTGAAGCACGTCAGTTGGGCAAGCATCATCGGAGTTCGTTTCCTTCTAGTCAGAGTCAGTCCAGTCATAAGGTCTTTGAACTTCTTTATGCGGATGTATGGGGTCCTAGTAAGATTCCTACCAAGACCCAATGTCGTTATTATCTTGTCATTGTCGATGATTTTTCTAAGTTTTCTTGGGTGTTCTTAATAAAAGAAAGATTTGAAGTTCCTAATATTCTAAAATCTTTGGTCATTGAAATAAAAACTCAGTTTGATTCAGTTGTCAAGATTATTCGCACTGACAATGCTCTTGAGTTTAAAACCATAGCTCTATTGCAATTTTACCGGGATCATAAAATTCAACCTCAAGCCTCCTATGCCTATACTTCTCAACAAAATGGGGTGGCTGAACGAAAACATAGGCATCTCCTAGACGTAGCACACACTCTTATGATTCAATCCAATGTTTCTGCCTCATATTGGGGTGATGTAGTTACCACGGCGTGTTATTCGATCAACTGCATGCCTTCATCGTCTGTGGAAGACCAAATTCCTTTACAAATTCTATATCCAAGTGCACCTCTCTTTCCTCTTTTGCCCAAGGTATTCAGGTGTGTTTGCTTTGTGCACAGATTTGGACCTGATCGTGATAAGTTAGCTCCTTAAGCCACTAAGTGTATATGTATAGGCTATCCAAAAAACCAAAAAGGGTATCGATGTTATGATCCAACCTCTCGTCGGGAGTATGTCAGTGCGGATGTATCTTTCTTGGAGTCCATTCCATACTATTCTAGTACCGGTACTCGGCTGCAAGCTGATCAAAATGACTATTTTCCACTTCTTGTTCCTCATGTTCCTTTGGAATCGGTGCCCTCAATTTCGCATACAACTCCACCTACCTCACGGTTTCACAATCCTCCATTGGTGTATGTGCGTAGATCTCCATCTCCTCCAGTGCCTCCATCTTCTTCTTCCCCTGAGGTAAGTACTCCTGATAGCAACGACATTCATGTTAATGATGATAGGCCAATTGCTCTGTGAAAGGGGACACGGCAATGTACCTTACATCCTATTTCTAAGTTTGTGTTAGATGCCAGACTCGGCAATCAAATGAAAGCTTTTATTTCAGCCTTATCAGCTGAAACTATTCTGATGAGTTATCAAAAGGCAGTCCTCGATAGCTGATGAAAGCAGGCTATGCAAGATGAAATGGATGCTTTATTGTTTCAACAGACATGGGACCTCGTTGATTCTCCAGAAGATGTGGACATTGTTGGATGCAAATGGGTATATACCATTAAGTATAATTCAGATGGTTCAATTGAGAGGTATAAGGCCAGATTAATAGCAAAAGGATATACTCAGACATATGGAGTTGATTTCTTTGAGACCTTTTCTCTTGTTGCACGAATGGGCACCATGAAAAAGGTGAATAGAGCAGAGTTATCGGAAGTGCCTAAGCAAAAGAGGAAGCGCGCTTCGGAAGCGCGAAACGCCGCGCTTCCGAAGCGTGAGGAGAAGCCTCCCCCTTTTTTGGGAAGCGCGTTTCCCATTTAACCCATTTATGGGAAACGCGCTTCCCCCACGCTTCCCCCATTTTTTCCATTTTTTCGCTTCCCCCTCGCTTCCGATTCGCTTCCTAGGTCACTTCCGAGACGGTTCGGAATTTTCTTCTAAGTGGTCCCACGCTTCCCCGCTTCCTAAATTTTTGAAAGTGTCTTGCTTCCCGCTCCCGCTTCCCGTATCGCTTCCCGCTCCCGCTTCCTCGACAGGTAACTCTGGAATAAAGTTTCGGGTCTGGATCTTGTACCAGACCCGAATTCACTCATGTATTAGTTTTATTTGTATCCGGGTTCGGATATTACACCAAACCCGACCCGACCCACTGTGTACACTTAAGTGTATTAATACAGTCATTAGGTCACAATTTTTGTATGAAGAAATCGTGACAGCTGCAGTCGCCTTTTGGATTCCCCTTCTCGCCTCTCTCTTTCTCCCTCTCTTTCTTTGTTTTCTCTCTCTCAATGCAGGTACAGATGAAAATCTAACATGGTATCAGAGCATAGATCCATCTAGAGGCAAAAAAAAAACATCTGGCACGTGACAACGATCAAGAATTTGAGGTTTTCGTTTCTCTCTCTCTCTTTGTTCTCCTTCGTCCCTTTCTTCTTCTTTTCTGTCCCTCTCTCTGAAACTTCCTGTGTACTCACACCTCACATGAGTTTTACCTTTGTGAATCTGTGATTCATATGAACCCTATTCACGTGAACCCAGATCGTGGATTGACAGTATTTCACGTGAACTGGTTCACGTGAAGCATCAAATTTTTCCCAGATCGTGGATTGACAGCATTTCACGTGAACTCGTGAATTGATTCACGTGAAACATCACATTTATCTTTATTAATTATTTGATTCCCCTTTTATTCTACCTTCTCCAAAGTTTATCTCTGCATATTCGAATGCTATAGTGTTTCCCTTGATTCCTTGTGTTTTGTTGTGCATTCTAATCCTTGATTATTCTTTACTGTACCAGTCAAAAAAAAAGGGGGGGGGGAGGAATACTTAACGTGTGATTTTTTTTTATCGCGTAAACCTCCTTTTTGGTGCGTAGAAAAGTTCCAGATCCTTCATTCTCTCAATTTAACAGTTTGTGATCCTCTGACATACGTAAAAAAAAAAAAGGGTTGGACGAGGGTTGAACATTTCTGTTGATTCTTATTCTCTATGGATCCCTATCACTCTCAATCAAATCTTTTTTTCAAGTTTTCTCAACCAGCTTGTTTCTGAGAAGTTGAATACCCCAAATTTCTTGATCTGGAAGAGGCAAATTATTCCTTTCATAAGGAGTCAAGGCCTCTTAGGTCACCTGGATGGAACCACTCCAGTTCCACCAGAATTTATTCCGAGAGAAGAAAAAGATGATCAAGGGGCGAGTTCAATCGTGTATGTCAAAAATGCTGAATTTCTTAATTGGGAAAGAAAAGACCAATCAGTTGTTGCATACATCACATCAACCCTGTCTCAAGAGATTCTTTTTGCCATTCCTGACAATTGTACAGCTCTACAACTCTGGAAACGACTGGTTCAAACGTATTCGTAGGTTTCTCAAGCAAGAGTAGTTTTTCTAAAAAGAGAATTTCAGTTGTTAAGAAAAGATTCCATGACCATCATGGAATATTTGACCAAGATAAAGGTCATCACAGATCAGCTTGCAGTTATAAGGTGTGTCGTTAGTGACAATGACATGGTGCAACAAACCCTGAGTGGATTGGGATCTGACTACAATATGATAGTCACTTGACTATTGTGACTCCATGTTCTTCTTACCTTTGATGAGCTACGAGCCAAATTGATCCAGTATGAAATGACTCTGAGAGGATTCTTTGAAGAAACTCATAATCATTTAAATTCTCAAAAAGTTTTTGCTACAGGAGTGACTTATGGTAGAGGACGGAGACGAGGAGGACAAGGGCGAAGTGGACACGGAGGGAGTGGTCTACTTCCCACTCCAAACATGTTAACTCATGCGCAGAGACCAAGACCCATTCCTACTTGCTTCCTTTATAACAAGAAGGGGCATATCAAGGCGAATTGCTGGCATAATCCAGAAAATAAAGGAAATGGTCCACATACAGAAACCAAAAGAAAGTTCTCAAATACCAGAAACAGTGGAGAGATTAAATAATTGTTGATATCTGCCTTGTCAGAGTTAAAATTGAAGCAGAGTGATGAAGGCACCTGGTTTGTCGATTCAGGGGCAGCAACTCATGTAATCGACGATGCAGGTAAAATTTCTAACCCTATTCCTTATTTCGGAAAAAGTAAGATTGTCACTGGAGACGGATCCCACCATCCTGTTTCTCATGTTGGAAAGACTGTCATTCCCATGTCACATTCCATTCTTAGTCTTTCTGACGTTCTTCATGCTCCTGACATTAAGAAAAACATTGTCTCTGTCTCCAAACTTATTGATGATAATAATGTTTCAGTTGAATTCACTCCCTTCTCTGTGCAGGTCAAGGACCTACGCAAGAGGGAAACATTCGTTGAAGGAAAGAGACAAGGCAACATGTATGTCTTTGAAAAAGCTCCATGTCATGAGGTTTGCCCTTCTCACCTAATTTCGAAGCCTTCATCAGAGTCGTGTTCATCCTCTTCTGTCAGTGTTTTTAGTATCTCTGAATGTAAAAAGTCATTCTTATGGCATAGTAGGTTAGCACATTGTGGGAGTCATTTTATTGAGAAACTTGTTTTTAATAATCTCATTCCAAAAGAAAGTCTTAATGGGGATGAGAGGAGTCATAAATGTTCCAATTGTCTTTCATGCAAGAGTCATGTATTGCCTTTCCATTCCATTAATAAGAGAGCTTCAAAACCTTTTGAGATTATTTGTTCTGATGTGTGGGGACCCGCCCCAATTGTCTCTGGGTCTGGAAGCAGATATTATATAATCTTTGTTGATAGTTATTCTCGATACACTTGGATATATTTCATAAAAAATAAGTCAGAAGTCTTCTCTTTGTTTCAAAATTTCCTTTCCTTGGTCAAAAACCAATTTTCTGAGTCCATTCAATTTTTTCAATGTGATGGAGGTGAGGAATTTTCATCCCGTAATTTTATTTCTTTTCTTCGAAATAACGAAATAGGAAGAAGAGTGTTTTGCCCTCACACTCCTCAATAAAATGGGATTGTTGAACGAAAACATAGACATATCGTTGAAAATGCCATGAGTATGCTTCATGACAGCAATCTTCCCATCAATCTATAGACAGAAGCTTTTCATTCTGCCGTGCATGTGATAAATATATTGTCGACGGTCGTTCTGAAAAATAAGTCTCCTTATCACTGTCTCTTTGGAGCTCATCCTAGTTATCATGATCTGCGTGTTTTTGGATGTGTTTGCTATGTGCATATTGATCGGTTCCTGAGAAACAAGTTTCAAGACAAGGCCCAAAAGTGTAGGTTTGTGGGATACGCAGATGACTACAAAGGATATAAGTGTTATGATCCCACCAACAAACGTATCAAAATCTCAAGAAATGTTGTCTTTGATGAACAAAATTTTGATAACAAAGTTGATGCAACGAATATACCAACTGAAGTTTACTATCATTTGTTGAGTTCAGAACTTTTTGTTGGCTCCAGTGAAGCATGTTCATCAGATTGCGTGCAGCAAGAAGAAGAGATGTCTGAAAACACTGAGACGTCGGGGCCATAGAATTCAGAAAAGGTACCGGGCAGTTACAAAGGCATTGTCTATTCTAGACAGAGACTGACAACATCAAGCCATTTAGATCATGTCTCAGTCAACAATCCGACTCCTTCTCACACCCTTGAGGTCAGAAAATTGAACCACATACGACATCCCATTGACAGGTGGGTTAGCTATAACAACTTCTCCTTGGATCTTCAACTTTTTTTAACTGCTCTCAATAAGGAAGATGAACCCACTATGTACTACCAGGAAGCCACTTCTACCAAGTGGGTAGAAGCCATGAATGATGAAATGCAAGCTTTGCATGAATGTGGAACTTGGGAAGTTGTTCCCAGACCGCCTGACAAAAATATTGTCGGATGTAAATGGGTCTACAAGATAAAGTACAAGTCAGATGGAACCATTGAACGATACAAGGCAAGGCTCGTGGCAAAAGGATTCACTCAAGAAGCAGGGCAAGACTATGATTTGACTTTTAGTCCAGTTGTAAGAATGGGAACAATTCGGACTATTATTTCTATGGTTGTTGAACATGGATGGAAGTTGAGTCAGCTTGATGTAAAAAATGTTTTCTTTCATGGAGACTTGAAGGAGGAAGTGTACATGGAGCAACCCCCTGGATATCAAGAACAAAACTGTAAAACTCGTGTGCAGGTTAAAGAGAGCTATCTATGGTCTGAAGCAAGCATCTCGCTCTTGGTTTGATAGCTTCTCACTAGAGATTCAGAAACATGGATTTTCACGTTCTATGCAGGACCACTCATTGTTTATTTTCAGAAGTCAAGAAGTCAAACTGTGACCACTCTGTTATTAATTTATGTCGATGATATTGTTATCACAGGAAACTCTGTGGCCCACATCCAAGAAGTAAAAGACTTACGAGGTCAGAGGTTCAAAATGAAAGATCTTGGAGCTCTACACTATTTTCTTGGTGTAGAAATTGATAATCAGGCTCATGGCTTGACACTCACTCAGCACAAGTACACCGTAGACGTTCTCAGCAAGGCAGGCATGAAAGACTGCAAACCTCTATGTGATGACCCCACCAGGTATCGAAGCATAGTAGGAATGTTACAGTATGTCACATTCACTAGACCTGATATTGTTTATTCAGTCAATCAAGTGTCTCAATTTATGCATGCGCCACGTACAGGACATATGGAAGTTGTCAAGAGGATCCTTAGATATCTGAAAGGGACTATTGGGGATGGATTGACATACTCACCACAGTCATATGGCAAAGATGAGGATAGACTCACTGTATATTGTGTTGTAGACTGGGCAGGAGATTCTGATGAACGAAGATCTACATCAGGATATTGTGCCTTCATTGGAAGAAATTTAGTCTCTTGGAGCAGTAGAAAACAAAAGGCTATCGCTAGATCAAGTACCGAGGTTGAGTATAGATCTATGACTGTTGCTACTGCCGAAGTCACATGGATCAAACATCTACTGACTGAAGTAGGAGAAAAGATCTCCCACACTATCTTGCTATATGACAACCAAAGTGCTATAAACATGTCATTCAATCTAGTATATCACAGTCGTGCTAAGCACATTGAGATTGACCAACACTTTGTGAGACAGAAAGTTGAAGAAAAAGAGATTGAGCCTGAGTTCGTCAATACTGAAAAACAAGTTGCGGACCTATTTACGAAAGGGTTAACAAAGGATCGTTTTTGGATGCTTAAAGGCAAGTTGTGCATGGTCCATAACCATGATCAACTTGAGGGGGGTGAAAAAGGTGAATAGAGTTTCGGATCTGGATCCTGTACCAGACCCGAATTCACTCATGTATTAGTTTTATTTGTATCCGGGTTCGGATATTACACCAGACACGACACGACCCACTGTGTACACTTAAGTGTATTAATACAGTCATTAGGTCACGATTTCTGTATGAAGAAATCGTGACAGCCGCAGTCGACTTTTGGATTTCCCTTCTCGCCTCTCTCTTTCTCCCTCTCTTTCTCTGTTTTCTCTCTCTCAATGCAGGTACAGATGAAAATCTAACACACCATTCATCTTGTTCTGTCAGTAGCTGCTCACCGTGGATGGAGTTTGTGTCAGCTAGATGTGAAAAATGCATTCTTGTATGGAGATTTGTCTGAGACAGTCTACATGCAGCAACCTCCTGCGTTCGAGGTTAAAGGGGAGTGTTAGAAGGTGTGTAGATTAAGAAAGGTGATATATGGTCTAAAGCAGAGTCCTCGGGCATGGTTTCAAAAGTTGTATGAGGTGATGTCAAAGCTTGATTTTAATAGATCAGTGTCAGATCACACATTATTCATTAAGAAAACTAACTCAGGTATAGTTGTTATGGTGGTATATGTGGATGACATCATTCTTACAGGAGATAACATGAATGATATTGCAGCTACAAAGGCTCATCTTCAAAAACATTTTGTTACTAAAGACCTTGGGTCCCTTAGATATTTTCTAGGCATAGAAGTAGCCAGGGGCAGTGAGGGTGTGGTTCTGTCACAACGGAAGTATGTTCTTGATTTACTAAAAGAAACAGGAATGTTGGGAGCTAAACCAGCAAATATTTCCATGGAGAGCAAAGTTCATTTGTTGGATGAGGGGTCAAAACCTGTTGATAGCAAGAGTTATCGCTCATTGGTAGGAAAGTTACTTTATGTGACAGTCACGAGACCTGATATCGCTCTGACTGTAAGCAAGGTTAGTCAATTCATGGACAAATCGACTGAGGTACATTAGAATGCTATAATGATGATACTTAGGTACTTAAAATCCTCTCCTGGAAAAGGGATATTCAAGAAAGGAGGCACTCTGGAGGTAATCGCTTATTCTGATGCTGATTATGCTGGGTCTGTAGAGGATAGGAAATCTACCACAGGATTCTGTGTATTTGTGGGAGGTAACTTAGTCTCCTAGAGAAGCAAGAAGCAAACTGTGGTTGCTAGGTCAAGTGCTGAATCAGAATATAGAGCTATGGCTCAAACCGCAGCTGAATTAATGTGGGTTCGAACAGTGTTGATTGATCTTCAAGTGAAGGTCCTATCTCCTATGGTGGTGATGTGTGATAACAAGGCAGCTATATATATAGCTAATAATCTGATATTTCATGATAGGACAAAACATATTGAAGTTGATATCTATGCTCCAGCTTGAGGGGGAGTGTTAAGATAAGTCGTCCTCTTAATGGTTTAATTTTACTCAAAGTTGTTTTTGGTATTTACTAGATAATGAGGGGCCCATATGTAAATATATTCATTTGGCTAATCTCTATTTAAACAATAGGTGATTAGACCTAATTAAATGAGCAGTCGTCTTTCCCTCTCTCTCTCTCTCTTTTCTTTTCTCTCTTTTCTCCACAACTTGATCATGAGTCATAGGGTCACTGCATATCATAAAAGTTCATTGCATATATCAAAGAGTCGAGTCATAGGTATCCTGAGTCTAAGAAGTACACAAAAAGATCTGCCTTATCTTCGGTGCTACTTGATCGAAGTATGCTTGAGTCCCCTCATTGGGGCAGGAAGTCTTACGTTTAAATTGATCATCTTAGGAAAGGTATCTCTACCCTAAAGCCTTACTGGGACAACTCTACCCTATTTATGAACCAATAAGAGGTGTAGGACTCCTGATGTTTGCCACCACAAATTATCAAACAGAAAATCATTCACAAAGTTGGTGTGACCCATAATGGTCTCAACAGTCCAACTCTTCCCCTTTTATACACTAGCACCGACCTTGTTCGGCGAGACCACCAAATGGTCTTGGCAATCAAGTTGTCCCTGCACTAGCATCGACCTCGCTCAGCAAAACCACCAAATGGTCTTGGCAATCAAGTTGACCCTGCACTGACACCAACCTCGCTCAACAAGATCACCAAATGGTCTTAGCAATCCAATTGTCCTTGCACTAGCACTGACCTCACTCGGCAAGATCACCAAATGGTCTTGGCAATCCAGTTGTCCCTGCACTAGCACCGACCTCGCTCGGCAAGACCACCAAATGGTCTTGGCAATCCAATTGTCCCTGCATTAGCACCAACCTCACTTGGTAAGACCACCAAATGGTTTTGGCAATCCAGTTGTCCATGCACTGGCACCGACCTCGCTTGGCAAGACCACCAATTGATCTTGCTAATCCAGTTGTTCCTGCACTGGCACCGACCTCGCTCGGCAAGACCACCAAATGGTCTTGGCAATCCAGTTGTCCTTGCACTGGCACCAACCTCGCTCGACAAGACCACCAAATGGTCTTGGCAATCCCGTTGTCCTTGCACTGACACCAACTTCACTCGGCAAGACCACCAAATGGTCTTGGCAATCCAATTGCCTTTGCACTGGCACCGACCTCATTCGACAAGATCACCAAATGGTCTTGGCAATTCAATTGTCCTAGCACTAGCATCGACCTCGGTCGGCGAGACCAGTCACGATCTCGGCAATCCAGTTTTCCTTCAGAAACGCTGACTCGACCTCGTTCGACAAGACTAAGCTTAGTCTTGACAACCTAGTGTTCCAAGCCTTAAGTGTCGACTTTGTCATAAATTGAATCCCATTCGATTAATGACAAAGAGAGGAATTTGTAAACACCAAAATTTTATGATGCCCTATTGACACCTTTCAAAACAAGTATTTGCAGGTATCTAGCAGGAATCAGATACCCCTCAAAGCTTGAACGTCAAAGGAGATTTTGCCCTCCATTTAGAGGACGTCTCATCGGACTGTCATCCGTTATGGACGGCAGAGCAGAACGTCATCCAGTGTTGGGGATGGCAAAACAAAGTGTCGTCTGCTATGAGATAGTATAGATGCTTCGTCGTCCATTGCACCCAATGTGTGGAAGCCATTTGGCTTATCCCTATCTCTTTTCAACTGCCCTACGCGTTTTCTAGGGCGGGAGGTCGCCTCTTGGATGAGCCTTCATCCAAGAAGACTCTCTTGGATAAGTTTTATCTCCATCTGAGGATAAGATCATATCCATGGGGATTGAAGTCCCATGACACGAATCCCGTTCTGAGTCCTATAAATAAGGGTAGGCCCCTAGGACCCAGGCACGTGAAAATAAGATACCAAAGTGCTGGACCTGCAGAACAAGTCTACTCAAGCTTTGTCGGCACTCTGTCCTAACACTATTAAAGAACACTTATACCTACGTGGAGGTGTTGACCAACCAAAAAGACCCTAAAAGCTAAACGCACCCTCGAGTCTGAAAAAGGTATTTTCTAGATCCTCAATCTGTTTGCTTCAATTTCATATAATCTTTTGATTGGGTGCTTATACACATTTTTTATTTGTTTGCATACTTGAATCTGTAGTGGTGTGATTTGAGCTACGAAGATCGAAAAAACTGCCTCGTCTTTACCTTCCAGTTAGGCGAAGGATGGTCGGAGCTTGCAAATGGCGTCCCCACGCTTCTAAAAGGATCTTGTGTAATCCGGGTAGGTAAACCTTTCCCAATTCCAAAATTTTTATCAACAGCTTGGTACGGCATGGCAGTTTTCAAAATTAGGATACTGGAACATGGTGTGTGTGTGTGTGTGCAAGTTAAAAATTAAATTATATATAACCAAACATCAATAAAAGCATGTGGTTAATTGGGTTTTGAACTAGAAACCTACTATATAGATGGCATAGAGCTTTCCCATTCAGCTACACCATGTTTGGCGAAAAAAGGCTGAAGAAAATTTACTTAAACCATAAATGAGGCGAAAATACCGTTTTTTTCAACATTTTTGCAATTCTTTTGTGGATCTAACCTTGAAGATGTGATCTACATAGTTTGTTTAGTAGAAAATAGGTTTTGGATCAATGCATTTGCAACATGTTAGAAGGTTTTTCAAGGGATTCAAAAATCAATAACCTACAACGTGCCAACATTTCAAGAATAAAAAAAAACATATTTTTGCATTAAAAAGTATGATTCAAGGTGGCAAACAGAACATGATGAACACATCTATGGGGTCAGATAAGATTGAGTGGATACAACTTGCACCTATGATTTTCCAACTAGATTGTACATACTATAGACAGCTTTATTGTCAAAGGCGGCCTGGGCGTAGCCCCACCGCTTAGGCAATGCAGTTTGGGTGGTGGAGCCCTAATTTTCTGCCTAGGTGCCGCCTAGGATGCTTAGGACGCCTAGGCGGTTTATAGTCGTTGACCAAGTGTCAACGACTATAAAAGGAGGGTCAATTTTCTTTTTCTTTTCGCATTCGACTCTCTTAGGGCATGACGAAGAAGAAGTTTCAAAAAAAAAAGGTACATTCTCTCTTTCGCTCGGTCTCTCTCTGTCACTCGCCTCTCTCTCGTGCTCGGTCTCTCTCTGTCACTCGCCTCTCTCTCGTGCTCGGTCTCTCTTTGTCACTCGCCTCTCTCTCTCGCTCGGTCTCTCTCTCTGTCACTCGCCTCTCTCTCTCTCGTGCTCGGTCTCTCTATATGTCACTCGCCTCTCTCTCGCGCTCAGTCTTTCTCTCTCTGTCACTCGCCTTTCTCTCTTGCTCGATCTCTTTCTATGTCACTCGCAGTCTCTCTCTCTCTCTCTCTCTCTCTCTCTCTCTCTCTCTCTCTCTCTCTATATATATATATATATATATATATATATATATATATATCACTCGCCGCTCTCTCTCGCTCGGTCTCTCTCTGTCACTCGCATCTCTCTTGCTCGGTCTCTCTCTATTACTCGCCTCTCTCACTCACTCTCTCTCGCTCGGTCTCTCTCTGTCATCACATTTCGTAGAACGTAAATTTGGCATTCGCATATTTTGTTCTTTTAAATTCTTTTGCAAGTATGCAATTCTAGTGAAGTTTTATGTAATTTTTCTGTAATGTTCCACTTATTGCACTTGGGTTTTTTATTCAATAAGGTTAGATGCTTGGTTTTTTATTAATTTACTTTTTTCAGGCGATTTAAGTGAGCTTGCAGCTATGACTTATAGTTTGTAGCATCTGGAAAATTGGTGTGGTTTGCTGTAAATTTAACTTTGAAATTTGAAATGATTTTCATTCCAAGTTTACCATTTTTTAGATGTGTCTTTGTTTTCACAAAAGATCTGTGTTCCTACAGTACCCTAGGGATTGATTTAGCATGAATCCATAAGTGAGAGCATTTACAATTCTCATATTGTGATTTGCTGCTTTTTCCAATTTCATTCAGTTAGATTTGATTGAGTGTGTATTCACCTGTTAAACTCGGTGTGCTCGGCAGAAGTTTGGTGTCTCAAGCTGTTCTCTGACTTTAGTATGGCTCTGTATGTTTTTTTTTCTCTTTTTGAAGCAACATATAACTTTGTGTTGTGTTAATCAAATAATTTAGTCCAAGCATTGCTTTAAGAGTGGTTTTCTATGTTTAGTTAAATGTATTGCATTGTTAAATGTTATATGTTAAATGTTTTGTGTTAGACAATGTATTGAGCAGGTTATTTAATATAATTGTTTTATAAGTATGGAGAAATTGATGGAGATGTAAATCATAGGATAAAGGTTGGGTGGATGAAATGGAAAAGTGCAACTGGAGTGTTGTGCGATCGTAGAATGCCATTGCGGTTGAAGGGAAAGTTTTATAGGACGACTATTAGACCCGCTTTACTATATGGTACGGAATGTTGGGCTGCCAAGAGACATCATATTCAAAAAATGAGTGTAGCTGAGATGCGGATGCTTAGATGGATGTGTGGAAATACAATGAAAGATAAGATTCGGAACGAGGAGATACGTTAGAAGGTAGGTGTTGCACCCATTGAAAAAAAGATGCGAGAGAATCGTTTACGATGGTTTGGACATATTCGGCGAAGGCCTAATGATGCTCCAGTTAGAAGGTTGGAGAAATGGGAAAATATATTAGTTAAAAGAGGTCGGGGTAGGCCTAGGAAGACTTGGATGGAGATGATAGGAAAGGATATGATTGCTTTGAACCTCACCGAGGACATGGCATTGGATAGAAATGATTGGAGGAAAAGGATTCATGTGGAAGACCCAAAATGAATTTCTTTTTTGGTTCATATCGCTGACCCCAATTGTTTTGGGATGAAAGCATAGTTGTTGTTGTTGTTGTATATTGTTCAACGACATATTTTGTTGCTTATTGTTGATTGATTTTATGTTGTATACATGTTTATTATTAATTTTAGTAGTTTGTTTACAAAATTGTATGTTTTTTTTATTTGGTGTACCGCCTAGGCCTCACCTAGGTTTTTTAGGGGGCTCACCACCTAGGCTCCGCCTAGCGCCTATGACAACTAAGGTAGATAGTAGCAAATATTTATCCTATATATTTTATATTTACATTTATCTATTTATATGTTCATCCATTCATTCATTTATTTATTTACTTAAATGTTTACTGGCCAAGACTTGGTGGTATACTTGTTAAAGGCCCATTGCTAGTATTAGCAACTTACTAGCACCGGATTCCATCAAATAAGATGAATGAGTGTTCTTGAATTTATGTGAGTGGTTGAGTGGGCATGGATGTGCGTCCAATCTTCAAAATTTGCAAATCCCTTTTTGTGGCCACGATTTGGTCATTTGACTATGCATTATAGGTTTGGTTTATCTTGATATATTTGTATAATCAGTTGTTTCTTTTTTTCACAGCACTCACTTTTTTTTCTGTGAATAATCTAATGAATATTCCTTTAAAAAAAATGGAACTAACATGTCTGATGAGAACCAAGCTCTTTGCTCTTCTACATCATTGCATCTCTATTTTCAACAGATCAGCTACTACCAGATACAACATATGAAATGCAACATCTGTGTGGCATATCCCATTCCAAGCCTCACATTACATCTATGTATAGCATGAATTAGCAGCAAGATATCCAGTTCTGAGTTTCACACTACATTTGTGTATAGTGTAAGATAGAAAGGCATCAGAGAGAGAGAGAGAAGCAATGAACTGACTGAAAATACCCTAGAATCCCTAAATCATCTCAAACATAGTTCCAAAATGAGGCATCTCAGTCGTTCCTCAGTGATTATTCTACCATCAAGTTTCAACACAATTATTGTTCAAATTGTAGACAGACACTACAATATTGTTTCAGGCATTATAACAGTAGACACGAATCAGCATATTCTTTAGTTAGCCATGGAAAAATACTCATACCAGTGCTAAGTAGAACAATGAATAGAAATATAACCTGTCCGTGTTTCAATTGGATTGAGGCACCAGATTGGAGGATATCTAAGGCTTCCCCATATTTTTGAGCTGCAATGTATCTGTGCACATAAAATTGGCAGATTCAATAGCTAAATAATTAATGAAGAGGTTGACTCAAGAAGAGTGCATAATATCACTGACAATGCAACCATGAAAGATATGTATGCCGGTCCATTAGAAATTAGAAAAAAAGTAAAATAAATGGATTTTTTGCCAAAAAGTATATACAAAATGTGTTTGCATGATCAAATTCAAAACCAATAAAATTTCTGAAACATATAAAGCCAAATTTGTGTCAAAATCATAGAAATAATATCTCACATCAACTAAAGTGAACTTTGATCCCAATAGCAGAGATATGTGAGTCATATATTACTCCTCCTTGCATTTGCTTATGCTACTCTTCACTAAATTCATGTGGAACAAACCCCTTGATGGTATTGTTAAAATATGTGTACTCATACACATATATGTATGTTGAAATATAATCCTTAAATGTACATATATATATTTATATATATATATATAAAGATACGTATACATATATATGTATACGTATCTCTATTTATATATATATATATATATATTTTCTCTTCCTAAAATACCCTCAAGGGTATTCTTGTAATTTGTCATTTTACGCATATTCCAATTGGAATATGCATTGTAATATTTCTTTTATTTTTTATTTTCTGTTTTTTTATTTTTTGTTTTCGTACCATATTGGGGGGCTCCCAATAGAGATGTTGGGAGCCCCCAACGGTCACAAATGTGACTGTTGGGGGCTCTCCAACGTCTCCTTTGGGAGCCCCCAAGGTGGTCCCTTTTTGTGCTTATAAATAGGGGATTTCCCCTTTGTATTTCTTATTAGTTGGAGGAGCTTTTGCTCCATGTAATGGGTGTTACACCCTTATTTTCTTCAATGATATTAACTTATGCCTTATAGGCATTTTGCCCCTTTTGTGGGTTTACGTGTTAACACATTATGTGCTTATATTGTTCCCTTTAGTGGGTATATTCGCACTTCATGTGCATGTGTATTGGTTCATTATTGAACCTAAGGTATTCAAAGCCATTTCTTTACATGGTATCAAAGCAAGGTCACGATGGGATTGTCTCTTGGTGCAACGGAAAGCGTGGTGCTCAAGAAATGGTGAAGTATTCATTGTTCCTCTCTTTTTTTAGAAGTTTTCGGTATGTATCTCTTTTCTTAACATATTATGCATTATGAAACTATTTTTTCTTGCACATTTAGTGTTTTTGATAGTTGAATCATTTCCTTTTCGCGTGTTCGTATATTTTAAAATATCTCTTTTTAAATTTGGTAAACGTGTTTATTGTCCAAATATATAATTTTGTTTATATATTTATCGATTCCTCATCACATATAATAGTAATTTATGTTTTTCAAAATTGTTTTCAATTATGTGAGATTTATGATTCTTCCATAAGAATTTCGTGATTAACCTATAAGTTAACTTTTTATATATGATTTCTTGCTAAATTAATGATCTTTGCTTAAAAACTCTTGTGTATGGTTTTTAGTGCATTTTTGTGAAAAATAAAAAAAAATTATTTTGATATAATTCTTGTATGAGAATTTCTCACATCTAAATCTTTGTTGTTTACTTTTTTATGAACCCTAAGTAGCTTTTGTTAATGATAAATATTTATGAACTCCTAAAAGTCTCTCAATGGTTTTGGTTTATTTAAAGAATTTTGAAAATTTGTTTATGATAAATATGTTGTATGAACCATTGTGTTCATTAGGAAAGATCTTTTAAAAATCTTCTCACACTATATAGAGTGCATAGTGTATCTATTGCATCCTTTGGTATAAAAGATTTTCATTAATTTTTTATTTTTCTTCTAATGATGCAACTTTTTAAACATGTTTTTCACATAAGGTTTCAAAACCTCTTGATTGTATCTCTAAGGATGCCTACATTGGCCATTATATGGTCTTATTTGTCTTAAATTGCATTTATCAAGCATATAATTGCATAATTAAAGCTTGAGAGACTCAAGCATTTGTTCCTTTTATGAAATACATGCATTATTGCATGCTTTTTGCGTATTTTGTTCAAGTGATTGTGAGAGTGTCTTCGTACACTTCTTTTATAAAATATTTATGTTTGTATGCGTATTGTCTATTCATATACATTTTCACATGGTACTCTCTTTTCAATAAAGAGATTTTTTATTGCCTTCTTTAGGGCTTGTGTTTGTTTTTATCCCTTAATGGACTTGTAAGATTGTTTCTTTTATCATTATAAATGCTTCCGCAATATCTTAGTACATGTTGTCCTAAATTTGCACATTTAAGATTATTGCCATTTTGCATCTTGGTATACATATAATTGCAAATTATAAAGGCTTGATTTGCTTCTTGGATTATTCTAAATCCTTTCTCACACATGACATAGCTTAAATATTTCATGTTGTGTTTAATAAGTCTTTTTATAATGATCATGATTGAACATAATTTCGTATATATACAATATTATTGTTATATATTTCGTATAAATATTTCATGTTGTGATTGATTATGTTGGACCTTTGAATCGGCCCTCTTTGTAAAATCACATATTTGGAAAATGTTTTCCCTAAGAGTTCATTGCCTTTTTATGGCATTTTATCTTTTATCCATCACATGTTATATGATGCATCAAATTCTTTTTTTTTATGGCCTTATTGTTATATTAGAAATGGTTGTTAAGGTGAGTTATGGACACCTTATGTTATGTCATTTTAGATTGTCCACTTGCTATATTATAGATGGTGGTTGAGGTGAGTTATGGACACCTTGAGACTCTAGAATGATTTGGTATATGATCTCTAATTATGAGTGTGTCACTCGTTTGATTTTGGCCATTGATCTTATGGATGCTCTTATTTATATATAAATGTGATTGATATATGATGTTTGAAACCTTAAATGTTTTAAGGTATATTAAAATCAAGGTTTTTGGGATTATTGCCCAACCTTTTATTGTTTATGAATCTTATGAGTGCATTTGCACATTTGTGTTTTGTGCTTTTGTGCACAAGTGTTCTTGGTGTGTGTATATTCACACATTTATTCCAAAACATTGTTGTTATGGGTATTCTTTTTGAAGAATATTGTTCTATTGATTCAAGGTTTTATTTATATGTTTGTCATTACAAGTTTTATTGCCTCAATAGTCTTCTCTTTTTATAACTCTTATATAAGTGTCATCATATGTAGACAATAATTTTATTACACCTTTGTGTGTTGGTAGCCCTTTGAATGGCATTATTCTCTTGGTCTAGTAGTTGAACACACTTGTCTTGAGTGTTATTATATGTAGACAAGGCACGTTGATTCACACCATGGTGTGTGATTTTAGTGCATGTTGGCATTTGTGTCCTTGTTCTAGTTGTTGCAATGTATGCCCATGGTTGGCTTCTTTCACTCATTTCAAGTGTCATTTTATGTAGACAAGAGATGTATTGTGTTTTAGCCCATGGTTGGCTAGATACTCTTGTTCTAGTAGCTGAACATACTTGTTTTTTAGTGTCTTTTTATGTAGACAAAAGATGTTTTTGGTCCATGTTGGCGTGTATTCTCTTGTTCTTGTCGTTGATACACTCATTTCAAGTATTATTACATGTAGACAAGAGGTATGTTTACACACCTTTGTGTGTGTCTTTTGGCCTTTAATGGCATTATGGTTATGTTCTTGTTCTAGTAGCTTATACACTTGATTTGTAGGTTTTTGGACGATTAATGAGGTAGTTGCTTGTAGTGAATGAACTACTATTGAAAATTGCAAAATTTCATTCATAACTTGTGTTTTTAGATACAAATGAATCATATCTATGATATGTTTTTAAATCAAATTGATATTTTAGCATTTAATCTATATATTAAGTGCTTACAATTTTCGGCCACTTTTGTATTTGATATGCAAAATGAGTCTTTTTGTCTCAAATGATATTCATTCTTGAATCTTGGGTGGATGTTTTAATGTACTTAGTCAAACCATGCTTCTTATTTATGACATAGGTCTTCTCCCTAAAGATGTGAAAAAACTCTATTGTTGATCTATGCGTGTTAAATATACCTTTATAAAGCCCCTCTTATTGAAGTTCATATTCGTCATGCCTTTGGACATTTGTATCCGTGTTCTTTTAAAACCCTTTGAACTCTTGTGTTCATTTTTACTAAAGTATGTTTGGAGCATGTTCATTAATGATTTCTTTAAGTGTTAATTCATTTTATGATAGTATATACATATGTTCATTATGGCCTTTTAGGCCTCATTCAATAAAGCATGTAGCTTATGCCTCTTCGTAGGCTTATTGTGGTGTCCCTTAGTGGACCATTTTGTTAGTCCCCATTATGGGGTTGTGTTGGACCTTATGAATGCATTATGCATTCTTGCAATTCGTTTCCGCTCACTCTTTTAACATGATATATGTTTTTGAAACTTTGGTTTTTCTAAATTTTCTTTTCATGCTAAAGTAATTATCCTATCATGTGCTTCAAATTTCTATGCATAAGTTATAATTTTGCACCTTGTTAGGAATGTTCCATTTGAGTAAAGTGCAAAGATATTTTTTACTTGTTCTTTGTTGTTATTCTACAGGATCTTGGAGATAGGATAAAGAGAAGTACCCTGGATGGATCGGAAAATGTGTTCACCATTAGAAGGCAATTGGGGGAAGGCATTTTCAAGTTTCAATTGCATCCTTACCGGAGCCTCCTGGTGTCTTGTGACTTGTTTCAATCTTTTCGTTTCCCCGCAAAGATTGAGGGGGGGTGTTAAAATATGTGTACTCATACACATATATGTATGTTGAAATATAATCCTTAAATGTACATATATATATTTATATATATATAAAGATACGTATACATATATATGTATACGTATCTCTATTTATATATATATATATTCTCTTCCTAAAATACCCTCAAGGGTATTCTTGTAATTTGTCATTTTACACATATTCCAATTGGAATATGCATTGTAATATTTCTTTTATTTTTTATTTTTTATTTTTTATTTTTTTGTTTTTTGTTTTCGTATCATATTGGGGGCCTCCCAATAGAGACGTTGGGAGCCCCCAACAGTCACAAATGTGACCGTTGGGGGCTCTCCAACGTCTCCTTTGGGAGCCCCCAAGGTGGTCCCTTTTTGTGTTTATAAATAGGGGATTTCCCCTTTGTATTTCTTATTAGTTGGAGGAGCTTTTGCTCCATGTAATGGGTGTTACACCCTTATTTTCTTCAATGATATTAACTTATGCCTTATAGGCATTTTGCCCCTTTTGTGGGTTTACGTGTTAGCACATTATGTGCTTATGTTGTTCCCTTTAGTAGGTATATTCGCACTTCATGTGCATGTGTATTGGTTCATTATTGAACCTAAGGTATTCAAAGCCATTTCTTTACAGGTATGAGGGTGACAAAAAAACAATTTGCAAAATCAATGGAGGTCCAGATGGACTCGAACAAGTTTCAACTGCACGGTGCAAGCAATGGAGGCACTGATGGACTTAAACAAGCTTCAAGTGCATGGTGCAATAAGTCTTCCAAGATAATAATTGAAATTATTTTTGTCATAGAAGTTAAGCATTTACATGTCAGTAACAGAGATATCATTATCTCAGCAATCTATGTTGATGATACTGGGTAGCCCAGAATCAAAGAGATTTTTTTGAGGGGACAAAAAGCATTTTACTCATTCTCCCCAAATAAGAAAAAAATAATTTACAGTTATCAAGAAACATATCATAACTTTGTTAGAAAGTAGCTGGATTTTAATGGTTAAGCCGTTAAACCTATGCAGATCTGATTTCAGTCACCAGGAAAGAAAAAGATGGCAGTTTTTTGGAGAACAGGCTTCCAATACTAGTAAATGCCATATAACAGCAAAAGACCCTCTATATCTGGTTTTTACCCAACTATATAACCTATACCATAAATCGAGTCAATGATGCATTACCTTGATGTAAATATCTTGATGGAGAAAAAGGAAAGATCTTAGAGGATACCACAGGGAGTTGACTTGTGGTCTATTATACACCGAGTATCTTTGGACTTCTACGATGCAGGTTAGGCTAGATATAAGTATGCGAGAAGGTCCACAGTTGGTCATTGAGTTCATGGTTCACTGGATTTAATAATAAAAGAAACAAAAATAGGTCTAACTGAAAGTGGTCTGCTATGCATTTCTGCTACAAATGCCCAAACTTGGATAAGGTGCCCGCCATTGACATATATAGACTAATAAGATATCTCAAGTTTGGGATCTACAGTTCATTCCAAGGTTCAGGTAATGAATACCTTGTGTCATTATCCACCCCCTGGACACAGATATTAAATCCACAGATATAAGAAGTCGAGCCATGAGAACACTAGTCCCAGGTATGAGCCAAAAATATGTCATTGCAGACTAATTCTTAAAGCAAAATACGAGAAGACATGCATTTACAGTTCCTTTTTCTCTTGAATGATTACTGGCATTTGACCATTTGATTCAATGACTAACAATTAGCCATCTCTATTTTCTTATCGGTCATATTCAATTTTTAGCACCAGTTCAAGTTGGACAAGTGAACTCTTTGAAAATAGATATTTGAATGTCAATCTTTTACATGTAAAATACAGCAAATACATCAAGATGCCCTCCACTCTTCTTAGTGCAAAGCTTCAATTTCATTTCCAATATAAACATTTAGGATGCTATACTAATATCATTTTCCCCTTTACGAAGAGTCATATAGGACGCTAAGATCCTCAGACGTCTATTTTCATGCAACCATTGCAAAACAAAGTGAAACGCCAAGTTATGCACAAGATAATTCCAAGACACTATACCAAGTTTATATTGAAGAAGAGTGTAATGCACCTCATATATATAGACTTGTACATTTGTTGCGCTTCATAATAGTTGCCAACTTGCACACTTTTCTCTAACTTCTCAAGTGTCTGCATATTTAGTAATAAGAGAACATCAAAATAAATATCTCGAAAATCATCTAAAGAAAATTTTATGCTGCATATTATCAATTTATCATTAAAAGAACCTTTTTTGGACAGTTTCCAATCTATAAATGTTTTCTCATGTCTCACTAAATTTTTAGAATGCTTGAACTTAGTCTCCAATTTCCTTTTACATTTCCAAAATTAACCTATTAGATTTCATTGAAAAAAAAAACTATTAGATACATTTGAAGTTCAACACATCACACGCTCATATGTTCAAATTTCATTGTTAGTTTTCATTAATGTGTCCTGAATAACATTTCTTCCAAGAAACAGAGCAAAGGACAAAAACAGAACAGTTTGTAGACTTTTATATATCAGATATAAAGCACATGCACCATAACAACAACAAATACAATCTTTAGTATGATCTGTTCACAATGATATGGGCCAAAGTGGATGGGAAAATATTGCTGGAGTGCTACTCCTAGCACTTGCATAACAGTATGTAGATGCCCTATTTGTCAGAATGACACTATTGATTTATCAAGGTGGTGACAATTTGATGTTTCACCCACCTCAGAATTACTTTCTCCATTTATTCATGAAGTTTTTCCTTTCTTCCATCAACTTTAAAAGTAGTTTGGTCATTTCACCAACTTTGTCGGCTTGATGATCGATCCTAAAGGTAGTCCTGCCACCATGGATTGATCTGAAATATCACAGATAAAGGGCTTTCCCTGTCAATGGGGATCAACTCATCCACTTTCTATGTGACATTACGTTGGCAATTACAAGCAGATTTGCAGTGCCTAGAATCAAGTATCATCCAGTTTACAATGCGGCGTAACTAAATTGAAAAGATGGCTACCACCCTTAATTCCTGTTAGACTATGTTAAATCGTCGGTTTCTAATGTTAATGATGTATGGATCCACCATCTTTAGTTAATCTCGTAGAGTTAACCACTCTTAGCTCTTCTCAAGCTCTACAGCTTTGTCGGCTATCACGATCAACATCTCCGATACAGTTCAACGCTATATTGATCATTTATAGATTAATTCATGGCGTTATAAAATCGTTTGCCAAATCAACGATTTGGAAACCACGAGATAGATAAACCAATCTGGATTCGAGTCATCATTCCATGTCTATTGATCGTGAGAAAGTTTCCAATACAATCGCAATAAAATGGCGCAAAGCAAAAAGATTGGTACACGAACAAGTCGATTGAGATAGCAAATTGTGGAATATGCAGCAGAAATCGAAGTTGGTATGCTGGAGAATAAAGGGGGAACCGCGAATAATGAAGGGATTCTCCGAAGTGGTGAAGGGAAAGAGAATAGGGTACCTTGGCGGTGTTGGCTGCAGCCCTCCTCATGTCGGTCCCCGACGATTAACTCGAAGCCTCGCGCCAGAAGCACCTGTGCTGCTCCTAAATAAATCAGATCTGTTGATTATTGAGACGGTTTCAACGTTAAATAACAATTGAGAGAGAACCTTTCGGATCTTACCCCACACCTGACCGAATCCGACTTTCGTTTAGCCGGATATCCCTTAAGTAACTCATCCTAGGAGGTCAACAAATGTGTGGCGACATTCGCATATACAAGCAAAGTCGCACTCTAAAACGAACTTAGTAAATAATGTGATAGCTTACAACCTTCAAGAAGCGTTCCAGCGAATCTCCCTAGACAAAATTCACTTATTGTTACATATGTAGTCATGACTAGCATTTTTATTGCTAATATGCTATGTATATGTAGAACTGCTGAATAAATTGCAGACATTCCCAAAATTTGGGAATCACTGCAATGCTAAATTTTCGTGCTTTTGCAAAATTTAATACAAGTGCTCCCTTTCAATTAAAACCGATGTTCACACCTCAAGCTAATTTTTGCATAAACTAAGGTTTTTTATAGTATCTAATGTGATGTGTTTTTTTAAATGCCCTAAAAATTTGGAAATCTCCCTATTGTCCAAAACTGCAAATAAGAAACTCTTTAGAATATTTTTACCCTTCGCACAAGCGAACCTTATGAACTTTGCATGACATATCTTTCCGCCTATCGGCTAAGGCAAAACCTCACTTAAATCTTATATTTGCATATATTCTTTTGTGATCCTCAATAAGTGCACAAAAAATTATGTTATTTATGTGGACTTCTCTAATAGTCATAAAATCGCAAATATCTTAGTAAAATCACATATTTTTATATCAAAGTCGCAAAAAAACATGCAAATCTCCTTTCTTATTTCTTTAACTAACACTTAAATGTATGCCTGCACGTATTTCTTTGCGGTATTCACAAAGTGGGCAAAAACAAGTTTTGTGAAATTTTTTATGATCATAACTTTACAAATACCTTAGTAAAATTGCATATTTTATACTAAAGTTATTGGAGATCGTGCGAAGCTTCCTTTTGTAATCCTCACTTAAATGTATATTCAAACATCTTTTTTTTTACGATCCTCGTGAAGCTTCTAAATATAACTTATGTGAACCTCCTTTAATCGTAACTTCACAAACAACAGAGTAAAATCAAATATTTTATAAGAAGATTGCATGTTTTTTATTATTTGTCGCAAAATTCCCAAAAACCGCAACTCTATGTTATTGTTCGCAATAATTATTTGTGGAGTTCTTTAAATTTTATAGAACACCATTTTCTGTTATAATTTAACAGATATTTTGCAATTCAGCAAACATTTCATGTCATAATTTAGCAGATATTTATAATTTAACAAACATTTCTTGTTAGAATTCAGCAAACATTTATATTCAAATTTAAAATTATATACAATTTACCTGCAATATTCAAAACTACATACATTCATTCTCATTATACATTTAAACTATTATAAGCATTTAAAGTTTTCGGTGACTATTTCTTGTCACTTTTTTTTGTGATTCATCGGTGGCACTTTATTGTTGAGTTTTTCATATTCATTGTGGGTGAGTTTTGCGAACATTTTTAAGACTTTCGCAAAAAAAATTACAATTGTGCAAAATTTTGAAAAAAAATCCAAATTATGACAAATATATATGATTTTAACCTAATTATGTTAATTTCCTTTGCTTTGCATAAGCCCTCTTTAAACATAAAAAATTTGCAAAACATTAAACCTGAATTTTTTGTCCAATAATGACTAAACTCATAATTTACGTTCTTAAAATTTGATAAGTCATAAAGTTTGACAAATTTAAACTCATTAAACATAAAAAATTTAATCAACTATAAGTTTTGGTTCAGTTAAACATGAAATATTTAAAGAACAAATTTAAACTCATAATTTATATTTTTAAAGTTTGATAATTAATAAATTATAATATTAATCAATGTATAGTCCTAAGAATTGCCCACAAATCTGGATCATTCATCTGTGTAGCCTTCGACTCCATAACCTTTGTCTTTTTTGTCTTTGTTTTTTTGTATCTCCTTTTCAATTGTCTTCCTTATTTTCTTATAGAACGAGATCATATGATTCCTGCATTTTATGACATTATTGTGAAGTAACTAATATAACTTACCTCTCGTAAACATCACAAACAAGGATATATAAATAGGTACCTAGGTAAAGGTCAATTTATTGTTTTTGTCCAAGTAGTGTGTGTACAAAAAGATAAATATTATACCATAATCATATATGTAACAATCATATTCTAAATTAACAACATATACAGAATATTAGAATTAATAAACATATAAGCAAAGTAATTACTCATTTTTTTTGTCAAAGAATACCATGCACAAGTGAGACCATTGATGCAACTTTTTCAATAAAGCATTTTAAAGTAATATTTTCAATAAGAACATCTGCGTAAACCGGATATCAAATAATAAAAAAATAGTTTACACTAGTGGTGAAGTCCAGGTCGAACTCAGAAAATAAGAAAAAATGCTTTGTATTCAAGCAAACAGTTAACTACTCTTTATTGCAAAAAATAAAAGAATTAATTAAATAAATAATTAAGAGAGTGTTGCCCTTTGCGGAGGGCTGAAACAAATAAAATAATAGTGGCCTTATTACAAACTCAATTAATGAAATAAAATAAATCCTAATCTAAAAAGAAGAGAAAAGTCTTTCGGGCTTGAGTCTTTAGTCTTCTTGAGGTTATACTTGTTTTCTTGAACTTTTTCTCTCTAAGGGCTCCCTGAGAGCGCTTTGAGGGGCTTAAAGGGTCTTTTGAGGGGACCTTTTGAGGACCTCAGAGGGCTCTTCGGGGGTGCTTGCGAGGGCTCACTGCACGTACGAACGCTTCCCTGCAAAACAAAAATCACAAAACACAAAAATGAAAAATGAAAAAGAAAGCTATGCAAGAATCAAAGGTTAGTATGATCACAAAAGCAAGAAACAAACTGACATGAAATGACTAACTATATTAAACAAACCATTACACTAAAAGACAAAGTAGTGAAACTAACTATTAATAAACAATTATTCAATGTAACAATTAATAACAAATTAAAACTACGTAACAACTAACTAATTAACAACTATGAAAATAACTAATCAATTTGAAACAACTATCATTCAAGAAAACGTTAACATGAACTTGAATAAACAATCTAATTAAATTTAATTAACAATGAACTAAACCAAACCCACAAAGTCATTAATAAACTAATAATAATTTTCTCTAACTACTTGAAATAAAGCTAAACTAATTAAATCTAGCTAAACACATACCTAAATTAATTAACAGATTACTTAACTAATTCCTAACTACAGGAACATGCAACAAACAAGGGCGTCCAGCTATCATGCAATGTTATGTTAGATGTAAGAGATCACGTAGCACAAGAGAACACGATGCTGATCAAATTAATTCAGGCTCACGATTTGAATATCACCTTGAACGGAACTTGAAATGAATCGTCCAACAGCTGCTAGCTAACTGATCAAGCACGTAGTGGGTGCTTATCAGCTACAGACCCAAGAATCAAGAATATAAGTTTATTTTGGATGGCAGATCTTTATTTTTAGGTTTGGAACAGTGACACTGGGCCGGATCTGTTAGATCATGTATGCAGTTCGCTATGGCAGGTTAGTTTGCGATTGATCAAACCAGATCAACCGCCCTGCGCTACTCAGGATCGACTATACAAAAAATATTTTTTATTAAGAATGAGCTGATCTGCATCCTGATTCAACTTGTGATCAAGAATCACGATCCAAACTCGCTAAAGATTGTAGGTTTGGATGGTGTATCTAGATCACGCAAAAAATGCAAATCTGCTACATTGAATAATGAAAACTAACAATCAAGACGAACTAACCTATATGTGATGCTAAAACAAATTTTTATGCATTCAAGAATATGAAAAAAAAATCTAATCTATATGCAAAAACGTAAATAGGAAGGGGGAGAAGAGGTTTACCTCCATGGTTCGCCTTCAACGGACGAGTTGAGAAGAAAAAATGGTTTTTTCGCTTGTCGCAAACACCTTCTGATAAAAAAGAAAGAAGGACCGACGAAGATAGGGGCAAGAAGAAGAAGAGGAGAAAGAAGAAAAAGAGAAAAAGAAGAGAGAAAGAAAGAGGTATGGAAGAAGAGGAAAGAGAGAGAGAGAGAGCAAGGAGGGTGTCAACTTTAAGAGGGGGAAAACACCCCTATCTTTCATAAAGCTACTATTTATAATGTGTAATTAGGTTTTGAGAAATTATTTCAAAAAGAGTAATAAATTTTAAATATTTTCAAAAGGCTTCTCTTTTAAAAGTTAATTTTTAAATACTTAATTATTCTTCCCTAATTACTTCAATAAGGCTCAAATTTGCTCAAATTTCAATTTAATGAAAAATGATAAAAATCTTCGCAAACAAGCATTTTTAAGCGATTATTGCACATGATCATACATGAAAATGTATGAAATTATGCATGATCAACCATCCACTCAGAGTAATAGTCGTAGCCCATCCAAGCTATAAAAAATTTAGCATGCAACAAAATATTAAACCTACCGAGTATGAGAGAGCAATAAGATCTTGTTTAAATAAGTACTCTTAACTTAATATATTGCAGACGTTCTTATATGCGCAAGTTGTGCTATGATTGAATTATACAGCTTGAACTCATTCGCCTTAAGGTCTATTTTTTAAAAAACCCAGTGTTTGTTGCCCCAGTTGACATGAAATAAGATTTATAACATAAATTGAATTTAAGGTCACCTGTGGCACCCCAAATTTATGTTTGCTATATAAGCAATATTGTCCAACAGATACCTTGTCACCTTTAAACCAAAGATAAGGCATGTTGTTAAGATCCAAGTATCTAGTATCCCCCTCTTGCCCTTTAGTTGTAAGCATTTATTATGGCCAGTCAATGTTTACAAGTTAGTTTTTGTTAGTATGTAGTAAAACAACGAAAACGTTGGTTTTTAGACTCATAAAAACATAAAGGCTAAATTAAACGCTCATTGGAAGATTATCTTCTTTTTGTATGTTTTGATTGTGGGCTTTTTCAAGTTTTTCTATGAATCTTATTAAATGCTATATATATGGTATATTCATGTTATATTCATTTGAGTATACATACAAACATAATAAAAGAACAAACAAACAAACGTGCAAACCTAACACTTACGTTACTTGTCATCAAAATATCTTCATAAAATTCACTCTTTTGGCTCAATTTTTTCTTCCTGCATATTTTGATTTTCTTGACCAACATGTTCTCATCAACAATTAAAATTGAATATAAACACATACATGTCATAACCTCTACTTGAAATTGAATATAAACACATAGACATGTCTCGGGACATTTACAAGTACCTCGAGTACTACAATTGCTTCCTTACTTGGGAATGGAGATGGGGGTTTAAACGATTTTCTGCTACAACATTTTTTTTTGTTTATAAGTATTTATTGTAAATAAACTAAGATATGCATAGAAGACACAAGACATTTGAGGAATTCTTTAAAAAAGACTACATAACTGCAAAAACAATTATTAAATAACTCCTAACAAATAGAGATTTGGCAAACAATCAATATTCTAACATATTTCTATAAAATGACTGGACTTGTATAGCACAACATCCTTGAGTTTTGTTTTCTTACTCTTTTTCTTAGGACACCTTGGTTTAAGACCAAATTTTGGTAGTAAGACAAGAATAAGGTTCAGAGAAGCGATGTGTAGGACATTATCCGCCATCATCATAAATGAATAAGTATTATATGCAGCTCGATACAATTCAACAATGTAGAAATTGTCTCAGTGATCCTTTGATAGCTTTCCTTCATACAAAATGCATATGATCGCATGTTGGCCCATAATCTTACTAACCTATCACACTCTACAAGAGCATGTTTGTTTCTCAATATCAAAAATATAACCATGAGATTGGTTGTGAGCTTCGTACGGACGATATAGACAATGCACTACTTGCACACTTAGCTTTTGTGCTTCTTTCTTACCATCCTTCAACTTTTTTTTATCTTAGGCACTATAATTCCTAACATGTTTTGCCCATCAATCCTTTGGTTTAAAAAAAGTTTCATTCATTAACTCTGGAAGGATGCATGTCATTCACATTGTTACGATAATGATCACTAGCTGTAACGACACCAACTCGTACCCATGAAAAAATGGCAATTTTTTTTTAAACAAGTGCAAAAACATTCTCAGAAACCTGAGGCCTTTACAGTTAAAATACATCCACAACCACAAAGCATCTTATACTAATCTTTTTAAACAAAACCAAACCAAACTTTATTTATTAAATGCATAGAATCTGAGACACAAGCAAAGAAAATATAAATAAAGCAGAAAAAAGAGTCACGCTGTCCAAAAGAATCTGTCAAGCAATCGTATAGTTTCCTTATAGCTCATCTCAAAAGCAACTCGCCTCACTGAGCCTTTGAGGCTACAAAAAATATAAAAGTAGGGGTGTCAAAATTCAAAGATTTCTATGTACGAATTCATCTAATGAAACAAATAAGTTAAAAAAACATAAATAAGATTCATACAATATTTTAAAGGAATGCAATTATGACAAATTTATAACTTAATTAACCATTCATGTAATAGGAAACAACAATTAAGCATGAGAGAACAATTTAATAAACAACAGGGACAACAAATTAAGCAATAAAGACATTTAACATGCATTAGAGAATAAACATCATGCATTTACCAATATACCATAATTAAGAAAATAAGTAAATATGCATGATCTAATGCATAACAGAAATATGCATGATTTAAGTACACATGATGAATAAATTATTTTCTTTTATCTGAGTTTTTTTTTCATATGCATGCCCTTATTAAATGCAGACAATTTAAGTTTCTCTTTTTATTATCATTGTCTGTGGATACTTCAAACGGATAAGAATTCTCGAGGTCAAGTAGGGTTCTCAGGGTAACTTAGCACAAAAATTATATTTTATTACTGGGTTTCAAACTTAGCCCTCGATCTATATCAGGAATCAACACCATCTATTGAAATATTGAAAATCAACAACCAATGTCAGAACACTATGAAAATCAACAATCATAATGTCACTTTCCTGATATACCAAAATAACAGTTGTGTCTATATAGCACCCCCAAGCAAAGTGGCAGATTCTTTTTAAAACTGTGGCCAGGAGAAGAACCTTAATATCGGGTTCATGGGTAACAACAAAAACACACAAAGTTTTTATATCCTCACGGTTTTCTAAAATCGCAATGTCCAAGATTCACATACTATACAAAGGACATCAAGAAAACGTAGATTACACAGTTCTTTTAATTTCTTTTATCTTGTTATTAATTTTTCTTCTTTAATTTATAATTCAGCATGCAAAATTAATAACACAAACTCACAAATCAACATGCAAAACTCTTCACAGGACCACAATTTGTGCTAATATAAAACAGTGAAATAAGAACAATAAAATCACATTTGATTTTTTGTAATACATAGAACAACAAAAACAAAGAGCAATACATGTTCAAGGCTCACACAACCTACGATGATACATTTTAATCATCTATACATTCATATGCAAAATCATTAGGAACATGCCAATGCATTTATTTCGCTTGATCTTTAATGCATAATCATGTATGCCAATTCAGAGATGTGCATGAAATAATAATATTATATGCATGTGCTCATCTTTCAAATGCATGTGTTCACATAACCATGCCAAAAGCATACTTCATGCATGCACCATTTCAATTTAACATATGAATATCCATGCAACCAATCACACACAAAACTATATTGATTTCATGTACACTCGTGCATGTGAAGTGACTGTGTGCTTTAACTAAGCATGATCTACAAGGAACAAAAATGTGAACATATGCCCATGCTCATGCATAAAACTACATCTTTTATCATAAACAATTCTGGACATTTTAAAAGCATTTTTTATATATACATCTCTTTGTTCCTTTTTAAAAACAAACAACCGTTGCATCCAACCGAACTTGGCTCCAGCCCAACCGAGCTAGTCGGTTGAGTCTAGCATGCAGCCAACTGACTCAGTCGGCTGGGCCAGACCCTCAATCCAACCGACCAGTCGACTGGGGGCTGATTAAACTGTAGCCCACAATGCTGCATAAAAATGCATACATAGTATGTGGAATATGTTTCATTTATAGTGAGTCCAACTGCAAACAGAAGGGTAAAAATAAAAACAAAATTTTAACATGAAGATGAGTACACGTGCACATAAGTAGTTTATGGAGCGAGACAGACCAGACATCCATGCATTTTGCAAAAACCACGTGAAAAATCTGAAAATAACATATGTCGTATGGGTCTTCAAACTAGCTGAAATTTTTATTTGACTTATGCTGGAAGTGTTGAGTGAGGTCGCAAACCAATAGAAAATATTCATCTTTAGGATGAACTAAAAAGATTTTGATAACCCCGAAAAGACATGATTGAATGGATCTGATTTAGAAAACATGCAGAAACCTTCAACATGTGTGTGACCTAATCTCTTCAACTAGTATTCAACCACAGGTACTTGTGGTTCATGAATGTTGTCATTCACTCGGCATGTCCAATATTAAGAGAAAAAGACTGAAACTTCTCCGGAATGCACACAGATGCATCTGATACATCCTTATGCTAAAGATACACTAGAATCAAGAAAGTTTACTTGGACAATCTAACGCAAATTCAGTAACAGGGAATGGAAGCAAACCCTTGATAAAAGGCTTTCTACATCAATTTTTTTTAGTTATGAAAAGAAAAGGGTCTGTTGGCAAAAAAAAAATCCAGAATAATGAGTTTAAATATCTAAAGACATTAAGCATACACGATATTTACTTTGGATGATTCATGGAATAAACACTTAATACAACGCCTTTATCATGAGAAAAAAAGTTATGTTTTAATATAAAATACCTCTACGTATATCACGTTCTAAAATAACTTTCGAAAAGAATGAAATACATCAATTTCGACCATGAATCTTTGAGTAAATATTCAGATTTATCCTTTTTCTCATGGGTTTTACTAAAACCTTTTATAGAATACAAATATATGCTCTTTTTTTCATCCAAAACAAGAGAGAAACCCATACATTGATTGTAGATCGAAAAAGAATAAGAAAATAATAGATTTGATGGTAGAAACGATGGATGATTAAAGAAGGAAAACTTTTTCTTCCTCTTTTTTCCTCTCCTGTTCTCTCTCTCTCTCTCCTCTTTTTTCTTTTTGACTTATTTATGGAGCTCTAAGGGGTGGATGCCCCCCTTCTAAATGGGATGGAGAGAGGAACTCTCTCCAAATTGAGACTCTTTTCTCTCTTGGGTTTTTTGAAAATTTTAAAATTCTAAAATATTGACTTTTCAAAATTTTAATTCAAATTAACTCTAAGTCTCTCAAACCTTCTTAGATGCTTCTAGGTGTATTTAAGGACTCTACTAAGAGTCTGAAACAAATGTTAAAATAAAATTTTGGAATTAAATTATTTATTTATTTAATATTAAATAATAAATAAATTTTTAGAAGCTTCCAAAAGTTGCCATATTAACTTGGGAGACTTCTTAACATTAAATAACTTCAATTTAAAGTTGTCTAATGAATTTAAAGTTGGAAAATCGTTGGGCATGGATTTAGATCTAGATCTGAATCGATATCTAAGATCCAAATCCATCTCCAAAAGTCCAAAGGGATCTTGAGCTAGATCAATACCAGATTAATATGAATCTTGAATAGAGTCCAGATCCATATTAATTTGGCAAATCCATCAAATTCGGTCTAATCCAAATTTGGATCCAAACAGACAAACTGCTCTTTTTTTTTTTAAATATGATTTTTGGGCCAACTGTAGCTCGAATCAAGAAAAATAAAACATCATTACGCACAAAATTTTGAGATGCATCCAACAATATATAACCCAAATTTTGCCTCTAAAATTTGTCTGAAAATAAATCAAATTTTTCTTGAATTTAAAGGTAAAAAACAAATTTTTTTTTTTTTACGTTTTGAGTGGCTCGTTTAGGCCTTGACAATGAGACCTGGGCTAAGCCTAGACTGAAAAGTATCAGCCTAAAATTGAAAATCTACCGATTTTTCTCCTATACTTTTCCAAAATTTCAAAAATATCAAATTTAACTAAGTATAAAAATACACGATATTACATTAGCATTAGGCTGCTTATGTGGGTTCATATCCTTTGTAGTGATCCTCTGATCATGCATACCATCAAATATTCATGAAAGTTTTTCATTGTATGCATGTTGAACATCTATATTACTAATCGATTCGAGCAATTGCATGCCCTCTACATATACAACATTACTTTCTTTACCTGTTGACACACCTAACTGCAAGTGGAGCGAATACAAAGTTGGCGCTTGCAAGAGCGAAAATCTGCATGCTGAAAGATTTGCTTCAAGCAAAGGAATGAATTATATGGACTCAAGCTAACCTGCTCTCTAATAAGGACAATGAACTTGAGGTGCTAAGAGTGTCTCTATTACATCCACAACAATGACTTATGGTTTCAAATACTTTTATAAATTGAAATACTTTTGTATTTTAATACCTATAACTTTTATAAATTTGAATGGATATACAATTTGTGTAAAGTTATAATGCACTTCCTATTTATGTGAATTGTTTGTATGAATGTATATCTATAAATTTGAATATATATACTTTTGTGATTTAAATATATATAGTTTTCTAATTAAAATTCTGAATAAATGTTACAACTTGTGTGAAGTTATAATACACTTTCTATTTGTATAAATGATATAAGTTGAATGTATATCTGTAATTTTGAATGTATATATCACATCAACATGTGTGAAGATAAGGACATTCACATACCAAAGTTGCAAACATAAAGGACATTTAGAATATTTGCAACAAAAACATGCATACATGATGTGCATATTTGAGAAACTTGTTACCTATTTGCAAGCGTTTATATTGCAAGGGTAGGAAAGTCCACAGTAAAATATTATGATCTCTGATTAATATTTGTGGATTTCATTTTTAAACTGAAGTTAGTGTATAATTAAGTAACTAATCATCTAGGAGGTATGCAAATGTGTGGCGATATTCACATATAGATGTTGTGAATGTTCGTGATTGTCACACTCTAAAACAAACTTCACAAATAGTGTGCTAACTTCGCATATAATGTACAACCTTCGTTAAGCATTCTTGCAAATCTCCTATACAAAATTCACCTATTGTTGCATATGTCCTCATGACTTTCATATTTTTATTGCGAATATGCTCTGTATATGTGGAACCACTGACTAAATTATGGAATTGTCGGGCATTTACAAAACTTGGGAATGACTGCAATACAAAATTTTTATTATATGCAAATTGTCGGTATATTCATATCATCTATATGTGAATGTACTCCATTATGTATGAATGCCATTTTTGAACTAAAGTTATTGTATAATTAAGTGAGATCCAATTTACAAAACATCTAAAATTTATGTAACATCCAACCTAAACTGAAGTTAAACATCTAAATTTCTGTCAAATTTACATCCACATTACATCTATATTCTAAAAAGCAAAATACAATATTTAATAATAAATCATTATGTCAAAATGTTATTAAATTCATAATAGTAATTAATAGTCACCCAAAATTATCCAAAGCTCAGCTTCCTGAGAAAGATCATTTCTCATCTCATCGTCCCATGTTCGTCCTGCTTTGCCTTTTGTTTGGCCTTTAGACCTTTTTTGTTCTTTGCCTCCTCTTTAACCTTCTCTTAGAAAGTCACTTTTTTCTTCTTCCTCATGCAATTATAAAATTTGTCTCATATGCTTTCTGTAATCAGCTTCTATATATTGAAATAACACTACAAGAAAAATGCATATTGGCGACGGATTCTATACGTCGCTAATCCGTTGATGTACATCTTTGTGATGAATTTTGCGACAGACTAGCGACATATATCACCCGTCGCATAACACCAGTCGCTAAATTGCGACAGAATTTATCTGTCGCCAATCCATCGCTATGTTGCGCCGACTTAGCGACGGATGATGTACGCCGCGAATTCATTGTTAAATGAAGACCGATTTCGTTATGCAGCAGAATTTAATCTGGTGTTATTTTCGTCGCTACTATTTATCGATGGATAAGTATCCATCGCTAATTTCCATCAAAATATGGCGACGGACATTAGTGACAGTTTAAATTTCGTCGCAAACCGATGCCTGTTTCAATTTGGCGACGGAGTAGCGATAGATAATATCCGTCGCTAATTTGTAATAAAAAAATAATTTTTTTTTGAAATATTTTGAAACTCGAGAAAAATTTCTCGTACAATTCATATATCGTGCTTATAAAAAACAATACACATAAAAAATACATACAAATTAAATACAAATGCTAAGTTAAGCAAACTTTAACAACCAAATACAGTCCTTGCGAAGTTATAATTAATTACAAGTTTGTCAAACAAATTAAACAAAAAAATCTAATCCTCACCAAGATTTTGGGCATCATCCTCTTCATTTTCTCTATCTGCCCCTCCCTCCATGCCTCTATCAGCTCCTCTACGTTGATCATCTCCAGCATCCTACAAAAGAGAACCAAAATGTTAGTATTTAAAAACAAAACATAATGAAATAAATTATATGCAATCCACCTAATCTAATGCAATAAAGTAAATGGCTGAATGAATGACACATAAACTAGTAATAAACTAAAGGACATTAACAAAATTATAAAAAAAAATTTATAGTAATTCAATCATGCATACCTGACGGGTACCTGAGCTCATGTTGAATGCGAATGAAGTTTCCCTGTCCTGAAAAAAGTGTACAACTCATTAAAGATAATGTTGAGAATAACTTCATTTAAAAAGTGTTCCATTTTGTCCTCAATACACTGACAGACACCATCCCAAGACACAACAGGGTCAATAGGACGTTGGGAGTTGATGCTGGCGGAAGAACTCTGTGAGCCCGAGCTGCAAGAGGCAACGACTGGTGTGGTGTTTATGTTACTCTCAAACCTGAACACACGACCCTTTTTTGGGTTCATCTGTAGCAGTCACCCATGCTGCAAGATCAAAAGTCGGATGCTGAGTGGAGTTATCGCCATATCGCTATATAATTTGTTGATCGTATGACTCCTACAAAGTAATAATTAGAATATGAATTAATAATTAAGAATTATAATATTTATGATAATATAATTCAAAGTAACTTGTATATTACAATGTTTATTAATGCAATAAATACATACCATTGTCGCTCTCACCTTCTTTGATACAAAATCTTTCGTGCTCTTACATTTATGTGTTTCAATAAACATATCCTTGTAAGGCACAATGCCTCCTTTTTCTGCTTCCTGCAATGTTACATGATAAAAAAGTTTGATTAATAAGTATGCAGAAATACTTACAAATTTGACAATATATATATATATATATATATATATATATATATATATATATATATATATATATATTAATGAGTTACCATTTTCTTCTGGTGGCTCCCAAAAGTCCTAGATTCACCTGTGTGTAGTTGTGCATCGAGCATCACTGCTTAGTTTTGTGCAACCTTTGTTGAGTGGTTCTGAAATTCATTGCTCGCCCACTTGTCGCACATGCCCTCCCAATAATCTCTCCTCATAGTAGGAGGCCCATGGCTCTTCCACTGCAGTGGATCATCTATCCCACCAGCTGCTTTTTTTGTTGCAGTCTTCATATTGTGCAACATGTTAGCAAAATGATTAGCAGCCACCTTCTGCCATACTACCCTCGCATCTTTCTCCTCGTTTGTAGTCGTGAAGCGATTAGAAGCCTGCAAATACATTCAGAAAGTTAGCACACATAAATACAAAAGAGTTCTTGTTATGATAAATGATTGCATACCATGAATGAAGAAATTAATCTGTCTAACACAACTCTCGGATACTCTTTCCATTGCGCTATCGGTTCTGAAAGATGATGCAGTAATGACTTCGAAATTTCTCATATTACTTCTTGCTGCTCAAACCTTGCACTGCATATGAAAAGATATACATTTACAATCGACTGCCAATATATACTTTTTATAAGTTAAATATTGGACAAGTGACAATGAAATACTTACAGTCGACCATCGATATATACTATTTGAATTACTTGTCATGGGTCACACTGAGAAGACCCTGCATCTGGCGCAGGTGGGTCATGTGTAGGCGAAACAACACCTACAGAATAATGAGTTAGAAATTCACACAATGTATATTTCAACTAATCAAGTATACACTTATTTAAATGATATACCTATCGAGAAGGAACCCGTAAAGATGAAGGCTTAGACTGGCTACCACTGGGTGCTCAACGAGTGTGTCCTCTATGAACCATATTCTAACAAATAAAAATATACCGATAATTCAAACATTGCAATATATTTCAATATATTCAAATCAATACAATACATTTCCATACATTCAAATCATTCAGATCAAATTGAAAAAAACTTCATGCAAGACATTCAAACATTGCAATATATTTCAATATATTCAAATCAATACAATACATTTTAATACATTCAAATCATTCTAATCATTCAGACCAAACTGAAAAAAACTTCATGCAAGACATTTAAACATTGCAATACATTTCAATATATTCAAATCAATACAATACATTTCAATACATTCTAATCATTAAGATTAAATTGAAAAAAACTTTATGCAAGACATTCAAACATTGCAATATATTTCAATATATTCAAATCAATACAATACATTTTAATACATTCAAATTATTCTAATCATTCAGATCAAATTGAAAAAAACTTCATGCAAGACATTCAAACATTACAATATATTCAAATCAATATAATATATTTTAATACATTCAAATTATTCTAATCATTCAGATTTAATTGAAAAAAACTTCATGCAAGACATTCAAACATTTCAATATATTCAAATCAATACAATACATTTCAATACATTCAAATTAATCTAATCATTCACATCAAAATGAAAAAAACTTCATGCAAGATATTCAAACATTGCAATACATTTCGATATATTCAAATTAATAAAATATAATACAATACATTCAAATCATTCTAATCATTCAGATCAAATTAAAAAAACTTCATGCAAGACATTCAAACATTGCAATACATTTTAATATATTCAAATCAATACAATACATTTCAATACATTCTAATCATTCAGATCATTCAAATCAAATTGAAAAAAATTTCATGCAAGACATTCAAACATTGCAATACATTTCGATATATTCAAATCAATACAATACATTTCAATACATTCAAATTATTCTAATCATTCAGATCAATTTGAAAAAAAACTTCATGCAAGACATTCAAACATTGCACTACATTTCAATATATTCAAATCAATATAATATATTTCAATACATTCAAATTATTCTAATCATTCAGATCAAATTTAAAAAAACTTCATGCAAGACATTCAAACATTACAATACATTTCAATATATTCAAATCAATACAATACATTTCAATATATTTAAATTATTCTAATCATTCAGATCAAATTGAAAAAAACTTCATGCAAGACATTAAAACATTGCAAGACATTAAAACATTGCAATACATTTCAATATATTCAAATCAATACAATACATTTTAATACATTCAAATTATTCTAATCATTCAGATCAAATTGAAAAAAACTTCATGCAAGACATTTAAACATTGTAATACATTTCAATATATTCAAATCATTCTAATCATTCAGATCAAATTGAAAAAAAATTCATGCAAGACATTCAAACATTGCAATACATTTCGATATATTCAAATCAATATAATATATTTCAATGCATTCAAATCCTTCAGATCAAATTGAAAAAAACTTCATGCAAGACATTCAAACATTGTAATACATTTCAATATATTCAAATAAATACAATACATTCTAATAATTCAGATCAAATTAAAAAAAACTTCATGCAAGACATTCAAACATTGCAATATATTTTAATATATTCAAATCAATACAATACATTTCAATAAATTCAAATTATTCTAATCATTCAGATCCAATTGAAAAAAACTTCATGCAAGACATTCAAACATTGCAATATATTTCAATATATTCAAATCAATATAATACATTTCAATACATTCAAATTATTTTAATCATTCAGATCAAATTGAAAAAAACTTCATGCAAGACATTCAAACATTTCAATATATTTCAATATATTCAAATCAATACAATACATTTCAATACATTCAAATTATTCTAATCATTCAGATTAAATTGAAAAAAACTTCATGCAAGACATTCGAACATTGCAATACATTTCAATATATTTAAATCAATACAATACATTCCAATCATTCAGATCAAATTAAAAAAAACTTCATGCAATACATTTCAATATATTCAAATAAATACAATACATTTCAATACATTCAAATCATTCTAATCATTCAGATCAAACTGAAAAAAATTTCATGCAAGACATTCAAACATTGCAATACATTTTAATATATTCAAATCAATACAATATATTTCAATACATTCAAATTATTCTAATCATTCAGATCAAATTGAATAAAACTTCATGCAAGACATTCAAACATTGCAATACATTTCAATATATTCAAATCAATACAATACATTCAAATTATTCTAATCATTCAAATCAAATTGAAAAAAACTTCATGCAAGACATTCAAACATTGCAATACATTTTAATATATTCAAATCAATACAATACATTCAAATCATTCTAATCATTTCGATCAAATTGAAAAAAACTTCATGCAAGACATTCAAACATTGTAATACATTTCAATATATTCAAATCAATACAATACATTTCAATACATTCAAATTATTCTAATCATTCAGATCAAATTGAAAAAAACTTCATGCAAGACATTCAAATATTGTAATACATTCAAATAATTCTAACACGTTACTTGTGCATTCAATTCATAACTCTATACCTATCGAACATGCATAATTAATTCAAAAAATATCTGAGACATGCATTACATTCAAACATTGCAATACATTTTAATATATTCAAATCAATACAATAGATTGCAATACATTCAAATCATTCAAATCATTTAGATCATTCAGGTATGTATTACAAGATGTATTTTACTAGCTTGTGAATGATTCATCATCACTTTTCTGACTTTCATGCTCTTCTTCTTCCTTCTCCTCCTACTCTTCGTCATCATCTTCTTCTTCTTCATTTAGCGCCCATCCACTTCATATATCATTTGGATCACATTCTTCCATGCATGTGCCATCAGATAATGGAGATATGACATGCATACCATGTGCGACATTGCGACCATAAGAGAAGTCGTACATATCATCTGATTGATAGTAATCACCATCTTCCGCATTCTTGTCTTTCTGTAACAGATCATACTCGGGGTATAGTTTAGACTTCACCTTACAAACTGCCCACCATTCATTTCTATCTAACTTTCTTGTACTTGAATATGAAGTATAGTAAACTTGTTGAGCTTGCGAGGCTAATATGAATGATTCATATGTTCCAAACCATGATTTATGATTCACCTCTACAATGTCTAAGACTTTGTCGACTCCTATTGTTGTGGGATCAAACCATTCATATTTGAATAAAGTTAAGTTATTATTTGTGTCTCAGTAAGTCAACTCCATTATTTCTTCTATAACACTGTAGTAGTCATGTTCATTTTCACCATAGCTGATACCCTTGATGCGCACGCCACTATTCATCATTAACTTGTTGACACCATAGTCTTTTGTATGGAATCGATAATCATTTACGATATACCCGTTGTAACATTGCATAACTTTAGACAGACCATTTTGTAAATCACATATTTCTTGATCTTTAACATCACCATGGCGAACCTACAAGCACAAACAATGACTATGATCACGACAAATTAAGTGTCTTGTTATTGTATAAAGGGAAAGAATGTATACAATCGTCCTTACCAACTCTTTCAAATATGTCACAAATTTATTTTCACGTTCTTTCTGCACTTCTGCATCAATGAGTTATGGAAGTTTTTTTCACAACTCCAAATCAAATCGTCTGCACTTAACATAAACTTATTTTACCGAATCATGTACGCACGTATAGAACTTAGTATTATGTATTAAGTATACTTACTCGATGTGTGGGTCGATTGTTGAGCAATTAAAAAAGATATATATTTGTGTTGCGTCTTACTCTCGATCTTCCAATAGTCTTGACCGACAACTGCCAAATACATGCCCAAGTGGTTGAAATATAGATAATTTGTCAGTTACAGTTAATTGTTTTTCATCATCATTATGAGGTGGGCATGTGTAATGTGTTGAAATATGAGTTTCGAAGTACATAGATTAGAAACTTGAAATCTCTTCTAAGGTGTACACCTCAGAAATAAAACCCTCTACTTTTGCTTTATTCCGAACCTTTTTTTTGAGATCAAACATGCATCTGTCAACAATATACATTTTGGATTACAATAAATTTCTCAATAGCATTGGAAAAAAATTTAAATAAATATATACCTTTCAAATGGGTACATCCACCGATATTGCACAGGTCCACCGACCCTAAGTTCATATGGCAAATGTATGATTACATGTTCCATAACATCAAAAATGTTGGGGGAAATATCTTCTCCAGTTGACAAATAATAGTTAAGACAGATTCCTCGAGATTTTTTATCTCAGATACTACAACTTTTGTTGCGCACAATGTTCTAAAAAATCTACTCAACTCGGATAATACCCCTCATATAGGTTTGTCTAATATATTATGGAATGCTAGAGGTATCAACCGTTGCATAATGACATGACAATCATGCCTCTTCAACCCATATAATTATCTTTCGTCTATCTTCATAGCCCGAACAATGTTAGAAATGTAGCCGTCTGAAAATCTCAACTGTCTCAACCATTGACATACACACTTTACTTGATCTGGTCCAAGCATATACCTTGCCTTTGGTTTCATTACTTTGCCATTGTACTCTTTGAGTTCCAATTCTAATCTTTTACATCCCACTTTTAAATTCATACGTGCCTTCGGATTATCCTTCATTTTTTCTTTCACATTCATTATTGTATTAAACACATTATCGAACACATTTTTCTCCACATGCATGACATCTAAATTATGTCATATTAATAAGGTTGGCTAATATGGTAGTTTCCAAAATATAGATTTCTTTGTCCAATTATGATCCTTTCCAAATCCAATAAAGGGCATTGGCCTACGAGCATCTGTCAGTCCACATAGAAAGTATCACAATCTTCTTAAAATCTTCATGCCAGACAACTTTATTGGTGGACCTTCCATTTCAGTTGTGCATGCTTGAAACACATTCTTTTGTCGTCAGAACAGATAATCACTGGGTAGAAATCGACGGTGACAATCAAACCAGCACGACTTTCTTCCATGTGTCAATCTAAACAATTTTGTATCCTTCATGTAGTACAGACATGCTAACCTCCCATTTGTGCTCAAACCAGATAACATATCATATAAATGAAAGTCACTGATTGTCCATAGAACAACAACCTTCATATTGAAGTTTTATTTTTTGTGGGCATCGTACGTGAGAACACCGTCATCCCATAGTATTTTCAGTTCATCAATCAATGACCTCAAATATACATTGAGATTTTTTCTCGAAGACGTTGGACTAGGGATCAACAGAGACAAGAAAAGATTTTCACGCTTCATACACAAGCTCAGAGGTAGGTTGTATGGGGTGACAAATACCAGCCAACACGAGTATGGGTTTGATCTACCCCCGAATAGATTAAATTCATCTGTACATAAACCTAACCTAACATTTCTCACTTCCAAAGCTTCTGATGAGTATGATCAAAGTGCCTCCAAGCTTCTGCGTCAACATGATGTGTGATCTTGTCTTCATCATGTCGAACTTTATTTTCATGCTATATCATTTGTTTAGCTGTCCTCGAAGACATATAAAGACGTTGCAATCTAGGAGTGAGAGGAAAGTAGCGAAGTGAGTTATATGACATTCTTTTGACCTTCTGCTACCATTTTTCTTTGCCTTTGCCTTGAACCGAGGATGTCCACATGATGGACATGATCTGCTATTTTCTTAATCTTTGAAATACAACATGCAGTGATTGAGACATGCATTTATCTTTTGATACCCCATACCTAGAACATTGACCATAACCTTCGTACGGTAGAGATTTTATGACAATTTCTCATCTTTGGGCAACATACTCTTCACAATAGAGAACATACAGTCAAAACATGATTGACTCAAATTAAACTCGGACTTCAAATTCAGTAGTTGAAGAACTGCAGACAAGATAGTGTGACTCTCGCAACCATTCCACAATGGTTCATCAACATCTCTAAGTCATAAAATGTACTAGCTGCATCGTTTGTTACTTCTTCCTCTACCCCAGTTGGTGCATCACTATGTCCCACAACAGAACCCATTTCTGGTCCTGCGGCATCAAATATCAAATTCACATATGGATTATCGTGCACCACATCCACCCGTGCGTGAAAATTATTCCAAAATTCTTCACCATGAAGCATCCAATTTTGATAACCACTAACAAAACCCTTCCTGTATAGGTGATGTCTAACACCATGAGGTTATACAAATCGATTGTTCTTATATATCGTGCAGGGGTATCTGATCCGACCGATGAGATCCACTGTATTGACACTTGCCATTGCGAATTCAATAAAACTGTCAACATCATCCATATATTCATGCGACACCTTATTATCAACTATCCTACGATACATTCATTCACGGTTTGCAGCCATTTTGTCCTATAATATTACAGATATTATAATTATAAGTTAAAAGAAAATCTTAATAATACGTAGATTTTTGTGTTCAATACACCATCACATCATATTTATACACAGCAAGAAAATATTTAGAAATTTGAAATCACATTACATATAAGGATACATTCATTTGAACAAAAAATTCATGATACAATTCCACATGAAAGACATAATCAAATGGAAAATAACTTTGTGCAAGCATGGATACAGAAACATCAAATATTGTAATACATTCAAATCATTCATATCAAAACATATATCAAACATGTATCTATAACAAACACACTCCAATATCCCACTAACTACTACCATGCTGAGCATAAAATCCGTACTCCAAAAATAAGAACACTTCTACTCATACATTAAAATCATGCTCAGCATGATCTCCAAACTCTATCAAAACAGTCATAGATATCCACAACTATGTGAGTGTGTAAACAGAAAAGTGTTGCATCCAATAAATTAAATAACATGTGATGCACTTGCATTACTTAATCATCACGGGTATTTACCCGATTTTTGCATTGCATTTTTAGCCACATGTGATGCTTAGCACTAAGCATCACATGTCTTTGGGTCAGCAACGTACCTGCGAAGCACAAATATATAGTATAATATAAGAAGGCAGGCTGAGGGTTACCTGCGAGGTCGTCGAAGACGGGATAAAAGCGTCAAGTATATTCAGAACACGAGCTAAAAAGAGGAGGAAAGGGGATGTCCGAACGGGGGTGTCAGCCTAGGTTGGGTGCACGGCGAAAGGGGTTCGACAAGGCTGTCAGAGAAAGGGGGGGGGGGGGCAAGAGGAGGCGGGAAGGGGAGGCAAGGGGCGGTGGGCTAGGGGGCAAGAGGAGGTGGGAAGGGGGGCGGCGGGAAGGCGGGCTGGGAAGCAAAAGGAGGCGGGCTGGGGGTGAGAGGAGGCTGGAAGAGGGGCAACAGGAAGGGGGTCGACAAGCGGCAGAAAGGGGGGTGACAAGGGGCAGGCTGGGGGGAAAGAGGAGGGGGGAATGAGGGGTGAGAGGAGGCGGGAAGGGGGGGCAGTGGGTCGGGGTTCGACAGGCGGCAGAAAGGGGGGCCAAGGGAAGGTGAGCTGGGGAGCGAGAGGAGGCAGGAAGGGGGACGATGGTCGGCTGATCGTGGGGCAATAGGAGGTCGGCCTGGGGGGGGGGGGGGGGGGTCGACAACGACTGGAAGGGGGGTGACGACCGGTGGGCCATGGGGCAATAGGAGGCCGGTTGGGGGGGGGGGGGGGGACGAGAGGCGGGCCAGGGGTGCGACGGGAGGCAGGCCCGGGAGATGCGACAGAGAGGAAGCAACAAAGAGAAAGATAGGGAAAAATTTAGGTATTTACGAGAAAATTTGCGATGGATTCGCAACGGCCAAATTCCGTCACTAAGCCATTGCTATTTGGCATCGACTCAACGATGAAATAGGTTTGTCGTTGATCTACCGCTTGTTGTAACGAATATGACAACAAAATAAAATCCATCGCTAAATTGTCGCTACATTGCAACTGATTATCGACAAAATATTTTCCGTCGCTAAAATCAGAAATAAATGATATTTTAGCGACGAATATTATTCTTTCGCTAATCCGACGGTACTTTGTAGTATGTTTTTTTCATCGTAAATGTCCGTCGCTAAAAAGTGGTCTTCCACAAATGCTCTTCGAACACTCAAAAGGAGGTGTCTAAAAGACACTTTAAGCAAAACCCATAAAAAGGGTAAAAGAGGAACGACACACATAAATAAACAATTTTATTTATGTATAAAAATGCTTATAAAGCATTACAAAATGGTTATCAAAATGTATTCAAGACAATCTAGAGATGAAAAATCTAGAACCATTCTCAAACATTGAGAACATCTTAATGCTATCAATTGTAATACAAAAATGCATATTTTCAAAAGATGACACACGAGAGTTTAATAAGTAACCAAAGCATATGAATAAAAAAACCATATGAGAGACTAAGTGCATACATTCTTATAGAAAAAGCACTCATGCAATAATTAAAGCCACATGTCTCATAAAATAAACATGTTTTCAATCAAGTTTAACATTAATGCAAGTGATTATATAAAATTTTACATCTTTAAGTATATAATGAATCAAGAATTTCAAATATGAACATGCATGTCTATTAAGGATGAAATACAAATTGTATTTGACGATTATCATATATATATATGTGAAAAACAAGTTTATATTTTATAAAATAAGACATTATTATCAAATCATTAAGATAAGACAATGATTGACGAAACATCTAGAATTAATAATTCACGGTTTTATATATATATATATATATATATTAGAGTTATTTTAAAAAAGGCTTCAAGATTCAAAACATACTACATATATCTAGTTTTCTTAAATAAGTTCAATGATGGTTAAAATACTATTTTAGAATTTTCAAAAACCTCATGCAAAATATAAACATATATATATATATATATATTCAATGGTAGAGAAAAAACAAGTGTTTTTCTCGTGCGTAATGCATGGGCTAAATACTTGAAAAGTGTAAGAATACATGCCAAGTAATTCCAAATAGAAGGAAGAGAGATAAGAGATAACAAACGCTTCATCAAAACGTAGAGAAAGAAAAGAGGTAACAAATACTTCACCACTTTTTCGATTGTTTTTTTAATATCATGCTTTCCGATGCACCGAAGGTGATTATAATCGAGCTCTGATACCATGTAAGAAAATATGCAGAAAGGTATAACAAGAATGCTTAATGCATTCACACGGTCCAATGAATGAACAAACCCAAACACACAATGAGAAATATAGAAATAGTCCACTAAGGGACAACACAATAAGCCTTCAAAGAGGCAACACATAAAAAATATATGAACTTTATTGAATGAGGGCTTGAAAAACCATACTTTACATGGGGGGAATGCCCCTCTATTTATACACAAAGGAGAGAGGGAGAGAGTGAGAAAAAGTGTGTGAGAGAAGACCTTGGGAGGCCCAAAGGGGACTCGTTGGGGGTCCAATGACTCCTTTGGTTGTTGGGACCCCCAATGCAATGCATTAATTACATTTTACAATAAATAAAATAGAAAAATAAAAAAGAAAAAAAGAAAAAGAAAATGGAAAATAAAATACATGTAAAAAGACTAAAATGCCCCTAATGGGCAGAATTACAAAAACACCCTTTATATATATATATATATATATAGATCAAGCACCAACCTGGCTGCCTGCAACTGAAAATCTTGGTGAATGTAAACACTTGTATTTCCTTTTCTAGTCATATTTTAACTGGTTGAACCTGTTTATGCTTGTTGCTTCTCGGACAGGTAGGCTAGTTTGTTCTTTTAAATCTTAGTTTAGACTAGCTGTTGATGACAATAATATAACAAATATCCATTCTGTTATTGATAGGTTTATTCCATTGAAGGAAGTGATCAATGTCTCATTGGAACTGCAGAAATACCAGTAGGAGGAATCCATATAGATTCTATTCTTTCTGATTCACAATTGCCTTTGAAGTATGTGGCTTTCTCCCATTGCTTTCGTACAGAGGCTGGTGCTGCTGGCACTGCAACAAGGTAAGCCGTTGACTTATATGTGATTCTTACATTTTCCTAATACCTGAATGCGAGGGCTTGAATCAATAGTGAACTCATTGTCTCAGGACAACTCCAACAGTAAATTCATTTACAATGTGAAACTCTTGCAGGGGTCTTTATCGGGTCCATCAATTTAGCAAGGTCGAGATGTTTATCTTGTGCCGACCAGAGGAAAGTGATTTCTACCATGATGAGTTGATCAGAATTGAAGAGGATCTTTTCTCTTCTCTTGGCTTGCATTTCAAGTAATTACAGTCCACTTTTTAGCTAATCCAAAATCATTTCTTAAAGATATGATTGAACTTTCCACTAATTTTTCACAATTCAGTATTTGTAGCATGGTAGGACCCAAGACTGTTGAATTTTTTTATGAAGTTACTGAGGTTAAAATATTTTGGATTATGAAGAGAGTTGGTTGAAGTGGCTTGTTATCCTTCTAGATGTTTTTATCTGATGGGTCCAATGCCAAGTAGGGCAAGAGTATTAGTAGTTTATCATCTGTTTTTGAAGTACTTGTAACCAAATACAATAGGTATGCCAATACAAAAGCTTACAAAAAGCTATACAACAATGAAAATGTGCAAGATAGGATTTGAGCATGTGCTGCCTCTCAATCTTCCATCTTCCTTTGGTATTCTTGCAATGCCTTTTCTCTTCTTCATTAAGAGCATTGACTTGATCTCCTTTACAAGTGAGCTTGAGTTGTGGTTCCATAGTGGTCTCACTAACATATCCCCATAGTTTTTTTCCTTTGATATGGTTCTCCATAGCAGTTGTCTATATCAAGTAGTTGGAGTCATTGAGTTTGAGTTTGAAGGAGATAACGTTTGTATACTCTTTCTCAGCTATGGTGAAGGTGGATCACGAACAATAGTGGCTTGAATCGGTAACCACCAACCTCAAACAAGATGGCAAGTACAATAAGATCAAAGAGCCCAAGGCTCTGATACCATGTAATGAAATAAAATAGGTATGTGCATAATACAAAAGCTTACAAAGAGCTATACAACAACGAAAATCACAAATACAAAGCCTCAAAGGCAATACACAATGGCCACTAATGGAAAATACAAGAGCACAAGGTATTCACCAACACAAGCCACTAATGGGCAAGGAAGCACACATAAAAAATATAATTTTATTAATAAAATGCTTAAGAGAAGCATATCTAAAGTATGAGAGAGATCTCATATTTATACATAATAGAGAGGAGAAAAGAGTGAGCATAGTTGGCAAACCCATGACTCGGGCTCGGATCGCCGCATCCTTGACTTGGTAACTCAGACGGGTTAGGACCTAATTTTTTTTTAAATAGTACTTTAAATATTGAATATAACATTGTTTTCTACAATGTGAATGCAAATAATCAAACTCTAAGGAGCAAATTCACTAAATCAAAGCATCAAAGAACAAAAACTATAAAATATCTACATAAAAAATAAATAAATTGTGCATTGTGCATCGCCTCTCAGAGGCTCGCTTTGCAGAGAGAGGGAGCGAGCATCGGCTCGCCTCTCAGAGAGAGAGAGCATCGACTCGATTATCGCCTATCAAATTTGAGAAAAACAACTCGGAAACCGCCCTTCACTCGCGGTAGGCTGTTGTAGGCACCTACTCCTCTCTCTTTATATATATATATCCAACCAAAGGAAGGTCCAAAATATACAACCATCGACGATCGAACGGCTCCCCATTTTCAATGCTTGAGCATATCATCGATCAGACCTCATATATTTGTTCATTATATTTTATTTAGTAAGAAATATGCTTTACATGAAGACTTTATTGAAAAAGGTACAAGGAAACCTTTTACCCGATCAAAATTATGTACAGGAGGATCCGACCCAATCTCGATTATGTACAATACAATATAATTGTAACATTGTAACCTTTTCTTTTAATCGGGTCTCGCTACACCAGACCCGGATCCACTCCCTTGTAATGTAAAATAAATACAAAGTTTTAGGTCACGATTTCTTTTCAGAAATCGTGACTGCCGCAAGCCCCCTTTCTCACATTCTTCTCTCTCTCTCTCTCTTCCCAATACAGGTGCAGATGGAATTCTAGCATGGTATCAGAGCATAGATCTGTCTGAGGGCAAAAAAAGGTTCTAGTAGGTGCGACAATCGAAGTTTTGAGGTTTTCTAATTCCTTCCTCTTTTCTACTCTTCTCCTTTTTCTTTCTTCCCTTATTCTTATCTCCTTTTCTGATTCTTTCTGTGTACCCACATCTCACGTGGGGTTACTTCTCTCTTTATCTGAGGTTCACGTGAACTCAAACCTTAAAAAAACAAAAACAAAACAAGTGGCTGTATTTCACGTGAATCGCTGAAATCGATTCACGTGAAACATCAAACCAATCGCGTGCCCTATTTCATTCCTTTTTGTTTGATATTACCTGTTTAAACTTCTTTATTGCTATCGTTTGTTCAATCTCCTCCATGCATCTATTTTTACATATTCAAATGTATTCTTGCTGAGTTGCTTTCTCCCTATTTATCCCTTGCTGCTTGTCTAAAAATATATATAAAGTTTTTTTTTTGCTAATTGTCTGAAAATACATTTAACGTGGGCAAAGTCTTTTCTCACATCATTATCAGCTTTCTGGAGTGCATAAAAGGGGAGGGGTTCAGTCTCACTATTGGGTTCAGTCTCTCTATTCCCTGATTCTGACAGCAAAAAAAAAAGGAGGTTGAGCATTGTGTGAGAACTCTTGCACTTCGTGAACACTCTTATTGAACTTCACTCTCTATGGATCCTTATTCCTCTCAATCAAATCTCTCTTCAAGTTTTTTCAACCAACTCGTTTCTAAAAGTTGACTACTTCGAACTTCTTGATTTGGAAGAGACAAATCATTCCTTTTATAAGGAGCCAAGGTCTCTTAGGTCACCTGGATGGAACCACTCCAGTCCCACCAGAATTTGTTCCGAGGGAAGAGAAAGATGATCAAGGGGCGAGTTCGATCGTGTATGTCAAAAATATAGAATTTCTCAATTGGGAAAGGGAAGATCAATCAGTTGTTGCGTACATCACCTCAACCTTGTCTCAAGAGGTACTTGTTGTCATTCCTGACAATTGTACAACACTACAACTCTGGGAACGACTGGTTTAGACGTATTCACAGGTTTCTCAAGCAAGAATGATTTTTCTAAAAAGGGAATTTCAGTTGTTAAGAAAAGACTCCATGACTATCATGGAATATTTGAACAAGATAAAGATCATTACAGATCAACTTGCAGTTATAGGATGTGACGTAAGTGACAATGACATGGTGCAACAAACTCTGAGTGGATTAGGATCTGACTACAATATGATAGTCACTTCACTATTGTGCATTCTTATTCTTCCTACCTTTGATGAGCTATGAGCCAAATTGATCTAGTATGAAATGACTCTAAAGGGATTCTCAGAAGAAAGTCACACTCATCCAAATTTTTGCCACAGGTGTGACTTATGGTAGAGGACGGGGACGAGGAGGACAAGGGCGAAGTGGATATGGAGGGCGTAGTCTACTTCCCACTCCAAACATGTTAGCTCATGCGCAGGGACCAAGATCCATCCCTACTTGCTTCCTTTGTAACAAAAAGGGGCATATCAAGGCGAGCTGTTGGCACAATTTGGAGTAAAGGAAAGGGTCCACAAACAGAAACTAAAAGAAGATTCACAAATACCAGAGACAGTGGAAAGATTAAAGATCTGCTGATATCTGCCTTGTCAGAGTTGAAATTGAAGCAGAGTGATGAAGGCACTTGGTTTATTGATTCAAGGGCAGCGACTCATGTGACAGGCGATGTAGGTAAAATTTCTAACCCTATTCCTTATTTTGGAAAAAGTAAGATTGTCACTGGAGATGGATCCCACCATCCTGTTTCTCATGTTGGAAAAACTGTCATTCCCATGTCACATTTCACTCTTACTCTTTCTGATGTTCTGCATGCTCTTGACATCAAGAAAAATATTGTCTCTGTTTCTAAACTTATTGATGATAATAATGCCTCAGTTGAATTCACTCTCTTCTCTGTGTAGGTCAAGGACCTACACATGAGGGAAACATTCGTTGAAGGAAAGAGACGAGGCAATATGTATGTCTTGAAGAAGCTCCATGTCATGCTGTCTACACGGTTCATCTGAATTCGTAGTCTTCACTAGAGTTACGTTCATTCTCTTCTGTTAATGTTTTTAGAATTTCTGAATGTAATAAGTCATTCTTGTGGCATAGTCGATTGGGACATTGTGGGAGTCATTTCATTGAAAAACTTGTTTCTAATAATCTCATTCCAAAAGAAAGTCTCAATCGGGATGAGAGCAATCATAAGTGTTCCAGTTGTCTTTCATGCAAGAGTCATATATTGCCTTTCCATTCCATTAATAAGAGAGCTTCAAAACCTTTTGAGATAATTTGTTTTGATGTATGGGGACCCGCTCCAATTGTCTCTGGATCCGGGAGCAGATATTATCTAATTTTTGTTGATAACTATTCTCGATACACTTGGATATATTTCATGAAAAATAAGTCAGAAGTCTTCTCTCTGTCTCAAAATTTTCTTTCTTTAGTCAAAAATCAAATTTCCGAGTCCATTCAATATTTCCAATGTGATGGAGGTGGGGAGTTCTGATCCCGTGATTTTATTTCTTTTCTTCGAAATAACGGAATAGGAAGAAGGGTATCCTGCCCTCACACCCCTCAACAAAATGGGATTGCTGAACGAAAACATAGGCATATTGTTGAAAGTGCCATGAGTATGCTTCATGACAGTAATCTTCCCATCAACCTATGTATAGAGGCTTTTCATTCTGCCGTGCATGTGATAAATAGACTACCTATGATTATTCTGGAAAATAAGTCCCCTTATCACTGTCTTTTTGGAGTTCATCCCAGTTATCAGGATCTGCGTGTTTTTGGGTGTGTTTGCTACATGCATATTGATCAGTCCTTGAGAAACAAGTTCCAGGACATGGCCCAGAAGTGCAGATTTGTGGGATATGCAGATGACTACAAATGATATAGGTGTTATGATCCCACCAACAAGCGCATCAGAACCTCAAGAAATGTTATTTTTGATGAACAAAATTTTGATCACGGAGCCGACACAACGAATATGCCAACTGAAGTTTACTATCCTTGGCTGAGCTCAGAACTTTTTGCTAGTTCCAATGAAGATTGTTCCTCAGACTGCGTACAGCAAGAAGAAGAGATGTTTGAGAACATTGGGACGTTGGAATCACAGCATGGAGTGGAAGTATCGGGCAGTTACAAAGGCATCGTCTATTCTAGGCAGAGGCCGACAACATCAAGCCACTTAGACCATGTCTCAGTCGTCAATCCTACTCTTGAGGTCAGAAAATCAAATCGCATACGACATTCTATTGACAGGTGGGTTAGCTATAACAACTTCTCCCTGGATCTTCAACTGTTTTTAACTGCCATCAATAAGGAAGATGAGCCCATTATGTATTATCAGGCAGCTACTTCTACCAAATGGGTAGAAGCCATGAATGATGAAATGTAATCCTTGTATGAATGTGGAACCTGGGAAGTTGTTCCCAGACCACCAGACAAAAATGTTGTTGGATATAATTGGGTCTATAAAATAAAGTACAAGCCAGATGGAACCATTGAACGATATAAGACAAGGCTTGTGGTAAAAGGATTCACTCAAGAAGTAGGGCAAGACTATGATGAGACCTTTAATTCGATTGTAAGAATGAGAACAATTCGAATTATCATTTCTTTGGTTGTTGAACATGGATGAAAGTTGAGTCAACTTGATGTGAAAAATGCATTTTTGCATGCGGATTTGAAGGAGGAAGTATACATAGAACAACTCCCTGGATATCAAGAACAAAATTGTAAATCCCATGTGTGCAGGTTAAAAAGGGCTATCTACGGTCTGAAGCAAGCATCTCGCTCCTGGTTTGATAGCTTCTCGCTGGAGATTCAGAAACATGGATTTTCACGTTCCATGCTGAACCACTCATTATTTATTTTTAGAAGCCAGCCTGTGACCACTCTATTATTAATCTACGCCGATGATATTATCATCACAGAAAACTCTGCGAGCCACATTCAAGAAGTTAAAGACTTACTAGGTCAGAGCTTCAAAATGAAAGACCTTGGAGTTCTGCGTTATTTTCTTGGTGTAGAAGTCGATAATCAGGCTCATGGCTTGACACTCACTCAGCACAAGTACACCGTAGATGTTCTCAGCAAGGCAGACATGAAAGACTGCAAACCTCTAGGAACTCCGAGTGTGCTTCATCAAAAACTTAGTGCTCATGATGGAGATCTGTGTGATGACCCCATTAGGTATCGAAGCATAATAGGAATGTTGCAGTACCTTACTTTTACTAGACCTGATATTGTTTATTCAGTCAATCAAGTGTCTCAATTCATGCATGCGCCAGGTACTGGACATATGGTAGCGGTCAAGAGGATCCTTAGATATCTGAAAGGGACTATTAGGGATGGATTGACATATTCACCACAGTCATATGGCAAAGATGCGCACGAAATTACTGTGTATTGTGATGCAGACTGGGCCGAAGATCCTGACGAACGAAGGTCTACATTAGGATATTGTGTCTTCATTGGAAGAAATTTAGTTTCTTGGAGTAGCATAAAACAAAAAGCTATCGCTAGATCAAACACTGAGGCTGAGTACAAATCCATGGCTTCTGCTGCTGCCGAAGTCACATGGGTCAGGCATCTACTAACAGAAGTAGGAGAAGAGATATCCCACACTACCTTGCTATGTGACAATCAAAGTGCTATCAGCATGTCATTCAATCCAGTATCACAGTCGTGCTAAACACATTGAGATTGACCAACACTTTGTGAGACATAAGGTTGAAGAAAAGAAGATTGAGCCTGAGTTCGTCAGTACTGAAAGACAAGTTGCAGACATATTTACCAAAGGGTTAACAAAGGATCATTTTTGGATGCTTAAAAGCAAGTTGTTCATGGTCCAAAACCATGATCAACTTGAGGGGGGGTGAAAAAGGTACAAGGAAACCTTTTACCAGATCCAAATTATGTAAAGGAGAATCCGACCCGATCTGGATTATGTACAGTACAGTGTAATTGTAACATTGTAACCTTTTCTTTACATTTATGACATACAGACCAGTTTTTCAAAACGTGAAAAATCTATGGTTCACAATGCATTTAAAACTTTACCATACAAAGTATTGTAGGCCGTTGATTTTTAGCGCTTTCAAAAACGCATCTAAACATCGAAAATTCTTAATACAAAACATGTCTATCACTAAATGAATGATAAAAATCTAATATGTAAAGTCCGATCAATGAAAAACTCGATCGTTAGAGAAGGAATGCCATCTATTATCATCGATTGTAGATTTTGGACCTTCCTTTGGTTGGATGGTTCCCCTTATATATATATATATATATATATATATATATATATATATATATATATATATATATATATATATATATATATATATATATATATAAGACAATGTATTTAACAGTGCTCGCAATGCCCTTCTGAACCTGTGTCATGCTTCATGGTGCAAAAATGAAAGACTGGACATAGTTTCCAAGGATGATTTCTTCATTTAATTCTGGTTTAGACACCTTTCTTTCATTTCATTGTCAACTGTGCATGTGCAGGATCCTGGATATGGCGTCAGAGGATCTAGGCGCACCTGCATACCGTAAATTTGATATTGAAGCATGGATGCCAGGTCTTGGACGCTATGGGGAGGTACTTATCACACATTTTGTTCTTTTTTATGGGTTTTCTTTTTCTTTTCCTCTTGTAGAAGCAATCTACCAGGGGGTGTTTGTTTCAACCCAAAGCGAGGGGAAGAAGCATCCTCTGATATGGAATGAACCTCTTTCCCACGGGGGTCTGGGATGAGCATCTCCTTTGGATATTGTGGGTTGGAGGATGTCGCCATCTTTTACACCAAAAAAACCTTAATTACTTTAGGCATGCTGGTTGTGTTTCGTGTGAAAGGGCCGTCACACCCAAGGCCCTGTAACAAACATGACCTAAGAATTATGGACCTGACTTGACACTCATGCTGGTCCCCCGTTCTAGAAAGAAATCAGGTGAGTCCCTTTACATTTTTGGTTTAACATGGGCTTGGGACATCCAAGGCCCTTGTCATCCAATTCCCTTTTATGTTGGAGCCTGCCTTGGTACGAGTTTGCCTGAAGGCAGTTGTCAGGTGTTGAGAGATTTCAAAACGCTGTCTGGGCTTCAAAGACCTGGCAGTTTGACTCTTGACTGCATAGATCTGAATGGCCCAGCTGATCCTTGCAGTTTGTGATCAAAGTAGACATGACCTGATTACTAAGGGCACCTGACGGCCACAACAAATTTATGATTTCACTTGTGTTCAGATCTCGAGTGCCTCCAACTGTACTGACTATCAAAGCAGAAGGCTAGGAATCCGGTATCGGCCTTACCCAGCTGAGCAGTTGCTCCCACCGCATGCCAGAAAGGGGAAATCCAATGTTACCCCGACGCAGTTTGTGCACACCCTCAATGCAACTGCATGTGCCGTGCCACGGATGATAATATGTTTGTTGGAGAATTTTCAGCAGGAAGACGGGTCTGTGATCATCCCCCAAGCATTGAGACCATTTATTGGTGGCCTTGATGTTATTTCACCCAGGCCAAAATGAAGTGGATGATGACTAAACTGTTATTTTTTGCTTTAATGATGCCTTTTTCCCAATATTTAAGAATATGTTGCCAATATTTTCACATGCACACGCTCACGCACACACAAAAGCAGAGATGCTACATTATTTGAGAAGTTCTAGTGATTTAATTCAGGGAAGTTTCTGATTCATTCAATTGCGTGACAGTGTTTTTCACTTTTTGAATTGCTTTCATAAGAGAAACTAATGAAAGGTATATATATATGGGGAGTATGTGCCTATAAGTTAGGAACCTACCACAAGTGAACAGGATTTTTGCAGTATTTTTTGCAAATCTGACCGTGAGATCCGTTTGACATGATCAATTTGCTAGAAAACAACGCTTGAATCATGTTTTTCGATGAAAAAAATGAATTTTTCAACTTGAATATTTATAAAAATAGATCACCAATTTTCAAACCTTATAAAACCCTGCCCACATGTTGGAATTAGACAGTCCAAGAGTCCATTATAAAATCAAGCATATAGAACATAATCTATATGATCATATTTGACAAAAACATGAAAACAAATCCTTCAAAAGCCCAATAAGATATCCGTAGCGGATCAGAGTACGCAGCTACCCACTACTATATATTATATATGTGTTCTACATGTTCTATATATAATCATTTTCTTGGATGACCTTATTTTCACTCTTAATAATTGCTTGAAACTGCTGGCACTGTTATAGTTAAAAAAGAAAACATCCACAGTGAAATTTTAATTTTCATCGACAAAAACTGGTAACAAAAATAGCGAACTCTTGTGTGCAGTATTTAAGAACATGTAGCAGATATAGACAGCATCTGATTCTGGCCTGAAGAAGAGGAAAAAATGAAAAAAAAAACTGCCATATAAGTTGCATTACATGGCGCTGCATAGACCTCTTTCCTCTTTTCCAACATTCCCTTTGAGAACATTACTAAAACAATAACACATACTGAGTTCCCAAACATGTTGACATATACTGATGATGGACACATAGGCATTGTAAAAGAGTTATATAATTTGCTTCTAAAGAGCTAATAACACAAAATTTTCAAATAGAACATTTTATACATTAAGAAAATGATTAAAAATAGAGACAGACTGCAGCTGAGTTTTTTCCTTCAGTATGGTTTCAGTAACGACCAAGGAGACAACCTTCACACACATTTTGTTTAGGAGCAAAGAAAACCAACAGACTACTGCCTAGAAAGGTCATCTTTAGGCATCTATTATAACTCAAGGCTTATGTTCATGCTAACCCACTATATGAATGACTAAAAGTACTCAAATACAAAAAACATTGACTCATAACATCAATTCACACGGTTTTAACACACCATATGAATGACTAAAAGTACTCAAATATTGAATATACCGAGACTGCTATGCAATATCTTCGTGATTGAATGCAACAGCCAGAAGAATTGAAACATGTACTCTTCACTGGAGAAGTTTGAATCCTTTCAAGTGCTATGTCCGAGCTCAGCTATCAGAAAAATGGAAAAAGACTCGGTTCAAAGTTTGCTAAAATATATTCACGCTAGCACTTCACCTCCCATCATCTGCAATTGCAAAAAACAAATTTTGACCTTATCAGCACATATGGGATAATGTGGCTGTATCATAAGCAACATATGGATCTATTTAATCATTTTATTAACTCGAAGTTACACTTAGCATCTATTGACAAAGAAAATTGAAGATGTATATGTTAGAAAATAATACATATGTGTATTTTAATTCTGTAAATTTTCTTTTTTATTTATTTTTTATGTAATCCGTCATCAGCTGAACACTGTCAACTAATGACACTGTGTGCAGCACAGTCTGTCAGCTAATGACAGACTGTGCTGCACAGTCTCTGTCTACTAAAGAGTCGTTGGGACTCTAAAGCCCAACGACTCCCTCTCTTTCACCCCTCTATAAATAAGGGCCTCCCAGCCCATTGTAAAAATTATTCAATAAGGGTTTTTATTCCCTTGTGCTTGTTAATAAAATAGTGCATTTTATACACTTTCTTACTTTTGTGGTGTGTAACATTTGAGTGCTACTTTGTGCTAGCCTATGTTTTCTTTTGTTTAAAATATCAAGTTATTGTCTGTAAGGCTCTTTACATGGTATCAGAGCTAGGTGTATGATCAACGGCGCATCGGTGGGCTGCCTCGTAAATCATGCTTATTCTATTTCGTGGTGGTGATTTCTTTTCCTCCTTTAATTCACCATGGGTGAATCTTTTCCACACAATACAAGCAATTCCAACTTTATTCTGCCGTTCAAACTTGAAGGAAGCAACTATAATATTTGGAGACATTCATCAAAGGTCAAGGTTTGTAGGGATTCGTAAGAGGTACTATTCTTGACCCTACTCTCAAAATTTCATTAGGTGAAAATGAAGTCGAGACTAGTCTTCCAGAAAGAAACGAAGCAATAGAAGAATACTACAAGAAATTAGATGAATGAGAAATGAAAAATGCAAAAATTCTTTCATGGATGCTAAGTGGAGTTGAAACAAAAATCGCCTCAAATCTATTATGCTACAAAAAGGCAAATGAAGCGCGAGAATATCTTAAAGGTATGTTTACCGAAAAAAATATGGCTCACAAGTATTATCTTCAAGAAAATGTTAGAAATATCAAACAAGGAGATAAAAATGTAAGAGATTACTTTATAGAATTATCTTCAATTTGGACCCAACTTTCCCAATTTGAACCCAAATGGAAAGATAAGTGTATAGAAATGCGAAGAGTTCAAGTTGGAGAAGATAGACTCTTCGCCTTCCTCTATGGTTTGAGACTCGAATTTGAACAAACAAGGGCCTCACTGCTATCATCTTCATCACCCCCTCCTATTCATGAAATTCTCACTAAACTTAGTGGAGAAGAAACTAGGCTAAACATAAGTAAAAATGTTAGTGTTCTTGCTACTTCTAGAAATGGTTAAGAAGAGGACCGCGCTCTTGTCGCATCAAAATCAGGACATTATATTAAGCCATATAAACCACCCCACTTCAATAGGAATAAAAGTGAATAAAAAATCATTTGCCACAACTGTAATGAGCCCGGTCACATTAGGCCTCAATGTCCTAAATATAAATATAGGCCTCAAGAAAAACGTGTTGCCGCTGCACCATCAAAACAAGATGAAGATACTTTGAATCTCAAGAACCTCACCAAATCATTATCTCAACTGACGGAGGCATTACAACCATTGCTTAAAGGATCTATGTCAGGAGCGACCATTGCATCATCTTCTACTTCTGGTATGTGCTCTTGGCTTCTAGATTCAGGAGCTTCTTTTCATATGACTCCACATAAGTCTATATTATCTTTAATGTCAATCTAATTCAAATACATCCTTTGTTTTCACTGTTGATGATAAATAGAAGGTGTTGGAACTTTTAAAAATAATAGCAAATTTTATATTCCAAAAATAAGATTTATAACTAAACTACATCTTAACCTACTTTCAGTTTCGCAAATCTCGGATCATGGATGTGATGTCATTTTTTCATCAAATAAATGTAGAGTGCATGATCGTCAGTCCGGAAAATTAATTGGAGAAGGTTCTAGGCAAAAAGATCTCTATTATATGGATTTTCTTTGTATTCCAAAGGAATCATTTTGTAACATTGCCCAAACAAAAGATATATGAACTTGGCATCATAGACTTGGGCATCCAAATATAAAGAAATTAAATTTTGTACCAGTTACCAAAAATATTTATAAGAAAAATTTTGAATGTAAAGAATGTTTACTTGGTAAAATGACAGCTTTGCCTTATGGTCAAAGAACTTTTTATTCTTCAATGCCTTTTGAATTAGTTCATTCAGATGTATGGGGTCCTGCACCCGTAGCTTTTAAAGGAGGATTCTCCTACTATGTTGTGTTTATTGATGATTTCACTAGATATTGATGGATTTACATTCTTAAGTTTAAATCCGATGTATTCGCAATCTTCAAAACATTTCATAACATGATTAAAAATAGATTTAAAAGTAAACTCAAAATCCCCAGAACTGACTATGGAGGAGAATATTTGTCAAATAAATTTAAAGAATTTTTAGAAAATAAAGGAATCCTACATCAAAGATCGTGTCCTAGAACTCCACAACAAAACAGAATTTCAGAAAGAAAACACAGGCACATTATAGAAACTAAAAGGACTCTTCTTATTGCTAAAAATGTTCCAAAAAATCTTTGGGCAGAAGCTGTATTAACTTCAGTATATCTTATAAATAGGATGTCTTCAAAAACATTGTCCAATGAAATTTCCATTGCAAAATTATTTAAATATCAACTTGACTATCAAAGACTGAGAATCTTTGGTTGTAAATGTTATGTTTTAAATGATAAAGGAGATAAACCATCCTCTAAGGCTATTCCCTGCGCGTTCATTGGCTATTCAGAAACACAAAAGGGATTCAAATGTTATGATATAAATGATAAACTTCTCAATGTCAATTTTATTGAAAATGAAAGTGGATGTGAAGAAAACATGTCGGAAGACATAAATTCTGATTATTCATTATTGTTTAAACTGCTGTCTAATGATAAAAATATTTATATAGAACCTCCTATTGAGAATATAACAACTGAACCAATAGTATACACTAGAAGGAATCGAAATGCAACCAATGAAGGTGTAAATCGAAGTAATCATGAAGCTTTAAAAATTCCTTCACAACAAACAACTATTCGTAGATATGAACGAACCTTAAGGATCCCAAATAAATTTGTATCTTATGACTCATTCTCTCCTAAACATAGAGCATGTCTTATAACCATTCATTCTTACTTCGAACCCTCATGTTACAATGAAGCAAAAAATTTACCTGAATGGATAAAAGTTATGCATATAGAATTAGATGCTCTTAAAGAAGCTAATACTTGGAAAATTCTAAATTTACCCATCGAAAAGAAGACCATAGGTTGTAGATGGGTTTTTAAGGTAAAAACCAAAAGTGATGGATCCTTGGAAAGGCATAAATCTAGGCTAGTTGCCAAAGCATATTCTAAAGAATACAGAGTCGATTATGAAGAAACTTTTATTCCTGTTGCCAGAATGGCCATTGTTCGGATGCTTGTAGTTATTTCAGCTATTAAAAATTAAAATATATTTCAAATGGATGTTAAAAATACCTTTTTGAATGAGAATCTTAATGAGAAAGTATATATGGATGTTCCACTTGGATTGATAATTTATTCAGGTAAAGTGCTTTAATTGAAAAAAGCATTGTATGGTCTCAAACAAGCACCTAAAGCTTGGTTTGATACCTTTAACGACGTTATTACAAGATATGGTTTTAAATTTAAACCATGTTATACTCATACAACTTTATTTATTAAGAATTCTCCAGCAGGTATTATAATTTTACTTTTGTACGTGGATGATATGTTGATTACAGGTAATGACGAGGAAGGAATCAAGAAAGTAAAACAGTTTTTGAAATTTTCTTTTGAAATGACAAATCTTGGATTTCTAACATACTTTCTTGGAATAGAAGTATCCTACTCTAACAAAGGATACATATTGTCACAAACAAAGTTTGCTTCAGATATTATTGACAGGTCAGGACCAGAGTTACCAGTCGAGGAAGCAAGAGTGGGAAGCAAGGCACTTTCAAAATTTTAGAAAGCGGGAAGCGTGGGATGACTTAGAAGAAAATTACGAACCGTCTCGGAAGCAACCTAGGAAGCAAACCGGAAGCGACCTAGGAAGCGAACCGGAAGCGAGGAGGAAGCAAAAAAAAAAGTTAAAAAAAAAAAAATTAAAAAAAATGGGAAAGCGTGGGGGGAAGAATGCTTACAAAAAAAAAGCGTGCTTCCTTGTACGTTTCGGAAGCGCGACGTTTCGCGCTTCGTCGGTAACTCTGGTCAGGACTATCAGATGATAAAGTTGTTGAGACCCCAGAGACAATTGGAATGAAGATACGAGTCGATGATGGAGTTCCTTTGGACAACCCAAGCCCCTTCAGACAACTCGTGGGATAAGACCGGACATAGCTCATGTTGTACATATAGCCAACCAATTTCAACATGCTCCAACATCAGCTCATATGAGTGCAATTATGAGAATCGTTAAATATGTCATAAGTACAATAAATAAGAGAATTTTTCTATCTGCTTCCTCCTTAGATCTTATTGCATACTCTGATGCTGATTTGGGAGGGAATCCAAATAATAGGCACTCAACAACTGATTTTTGTGTGTTTCTAGGTAAATCATTGATTTCATGGAGATGCAAGAAACAAAAAAAAGTGTCTATATCATCTACTGAAGCCGAATATAGAACAATGACAACTACTACTATGGAAATTGTGTGGCTCAAACAACTAATTTCAGATATGGGAATTCACTTTCAAAATCCTACAAGATTAAGTTATAACAACAAGAGCGCCATATACATTGCTCGAAATCATACGTTACATGAAAGAACTAAGCATATAGAGATGGATTGCCATTTTGTTCATCAAAAATACTTAAAGAAGATTATTGATCTTCCTTATGTAACATCCGAATATCAACTTGCGGATTTCTTCACCAAGGCACTGTGCTCACCAAGATTCAACTTTTTACTTGACAAACTTTCGGTGATTTCAGCATAAGTTTGAGGGAGGCTGTTAGAAAATAATACATATGTATTTTAATTATGTAATTTTTCTTCTTTTTATTTATTTTTTATGTAATCTGTCATCAGCTGAACACTGTCAGCTAATGACAGACTGTGTGCTGCACAGTCTCTGTCTACTAAAGAGTCGTTGGGACTGTAAAGCCCACAACGACTCCCTCTCTTTCACCCCTCTATAAATAAGGGCCTCCCAACCCTTTGTAAAAATTATTCAATAAGGGTTTTTATTCCCTTGTGCTCGTTAATAAAATAGTGCATTTTATGCACTTTCTTGCTTTTGTGGTGTGTAGCATTTGAGTGCTACTTTGTGCTAGCCTATATTTTCTTTTGTTTGAAATATCAAGTTATTGTCTGTAAGGCTCTTTACAGTATAATCATAAACAGAGGGAAATATGTAGATGTGCTCCACATAGACATAAAGCCAACACGACTGAATATAGTAGTTGAATGGCTAGCTCTTGCTAACACCTTATTCTCAAAACCAAGGTTTCTTGGATACCATTTCCAAGATTGTCACATATGAACGACTACTTGTCATTGAAAACAATTGATAGAATTACTGATTTCTTTTGTGAAGAAAAATAATTGCAAGGGACATTGTCTTTTCTTTGCAAGAAGTCATGCAGATATAATGCCACAAGTGTTCCTTCTTCAAGGCTGAAATAACAATGTAAGACATGTACAAGGAGAAGAGAGCACAATACTAATACGCTTCATCAGGGTTTTCGCTCTAATAATACACCCTTTTATCTAGCCTATTCACATATTGGACAATATTGCTCCTATGTAAACATTATTTGACTTACTAAAGACCGGGCTGACAAAGGGCAGAACTGCCCCTGAAAAATAAAAGAATGCTGACTGTGACCCCAGGACATATTTACATCTATGTATACAAACAGTTAACATGATACATAGCATTCTTTTATACTCCTCAAACTTGAGATGATGCAACAGAAATCATCTCAAGTTTGAAGAGGAATGTTTGAAATTGAAGTGCTGAAAGACTTTTTGTGAAAAAGTCTACAATCTGTAGGCTCAAACCAATATGTGATAGTGATATTACTCTGTCCAAATATGCTTGTCTGGTGAAATAGCAATCTACTTCAATGTGCTTAGTGTGCTCATAAAAATATGGGTTTTTTGGAGATACATATAGTTCTTTTTTTCTATTTTTTATTTTGAAGAAGAAATGTATAGCACTTTGATTATCGCAATGTGAAGGAATGCTCTTCTCTAACTTGATCCATAGATCCTCACTGAGTGACCTTAAGCACACCAAAAAACATGACTAATTACGAGGACTGCCATACTAACAACTTCAGCCTAGTAAATCTCTGGTGCAATACTAGTGACCAATAAGGCTCTAGTGGTTTCAAGGATATGCTCGTTATGGTGTCCAACCACACTTATGTTCGAGTATATGGACATGACTTTTGATGTATAATTTCTTTGTTCACACGAAAATTTGGAAAATCATGTCCAAACTCTTGAATCTAAGTGCAAAACTTTTATTACAATAGGAAAATGAGTTAATCATACACAAAATTTCCTAAAAATATTTGATAATTCACTTATATGTATTATAAAGTACATCCATGTATATCTTGCACAATTATTGATAGAAATAAGAAAATAGGTAGATCCCCTTTTCGAGACAACAGGTAAAGGTCCCTAAAGATTCGAGTATATAATGACCAAACCAACTTGATTTTCAGTCTCCTCTATCAACAATGGCCCCACAGGAATCAATCCCAAGCAAACAAGCCCTCTAATCTGGTTGGAAACCATCAAATTTATAAACTGGTCAGTTGCACAAAACCAAAAAAATCTGAGAAATTTCACAACTTGGTCATATAGAGCTCCAAAAATCATGAAATTTTCGTCTCTCAATTAATTTAAAATACATACCTGGCGGATGCTAAATACCTCCAACCAAGAATCTGTCAATGTTATAAGAGTAGGTGACATCACCTGCTTCCTGATGTCACCCCTAAAACTGAGAGCCATCAAATCCACTTGTTAAGGCAGGTTTAGGCTCCTAATACGATCAGAAGACTCTCCTCCTCTGAAAGTTAATCACTGATACCATCTTCTAGTGTACAATAACAAGGTAGCATACATACACACTTTCATTAGGGTTCTCACTCTAATAATACATCTTAAACGTCAGCCCCTTTATCTAGCCTATTTACATATTGAACTATATCACCCTTGCATAATACATTATTTGACTTACTAACAACTGGGGCTTACAAAGGATAGAGCAGTCCTTGAAGAACAGAAAGGATGCTGACTGTGCCCTCGTGACATATTTACATGTATACAAACAGTTAACATAATACATAACATTCTTTTACATTCCTTAGCATCACAAATGAACAGTATGTGTGGGAAGAAATAATATAAGACGAAAAGGTTCTGACCTTGAAAAGGTCCCCAAACATGCCCAAACCACTTCTTCTCTGTACTCCATAAAACCTTTCAGCTATGCTGTCTAGCAACTGAAATAAAGTTCCAAATCAAACAAAGATAAATAAACAAACAGACAATACATTTATACCTACAGTTAGGGGAAGTTACAAATTTATATAACATGACAAACATGGCATGTTATAATACTTTGACAAAAAGTAAAAACAAAACATATGAAAAAATCTAGTTCTTTACTTTGAGAATGAAAAATGAAAACAAGCATCCAAAATACCACTCTGATGTTGCTGTGAGCATTTAAAGTTCATTCAAGTTGCATGTAATTCAGCTTTTACTGCCATATATTATAAGGATAATCAAGATCCATCACCCAGTTAAGAACTTGCTTTTCAATTAGGCCAACACACACAAATTAGATCTTAAAGCTTAAGGGATAATTTTCTTCAGGATAAGCAATTTCCAATCATAAAATTAAAAGCACTGAATGATAAACATGGGATTGTGGCAGTAGTACCATCTACCAGATGGTATATGGTTGGGATTCATTGAATCAGTAGAGTCACTGCATAAAGGATCGATTATGGTTTGGTTTGAACCATGGTCACAGATATGGGCGATATTTGGAAAATATCGTGATAATATGTTTGTAAATTGATAAAACAATATTGAAGACAAAATCTTGCAATATTTTGAAAATACCAGAAATTTATATATACAGCAATAATATCATGATAATATTATGATACTATCAGTAACTTTTACTCCTATTCTGTATCTTAAATATGTTTTTTCTTCTTTCTTTTATATGTTTCACTTATTTCTTTTATTATATGTGTATTTTATTATCTAAACATGTTATTTCTTACTTATTTCTGCTACTTCTATATATTTTCTTAAAAATTTCTTAAGCACTGACTTTTTCTGAGATTTATCAAGTAAACATAAATTATCGAGAAAAATTGCCTCGCTGAGATATAGATGAGACTGATATTTGTCACTATGGTTAGGGGTGGACATCGGGCCATCCCGATTAGGGGCCGACAGGCCTGACCCATATTGAGGCCCAACTCAGTTACAACCGGGCTCGGGTCGGGTTGGGCCCTTTAAGCCTAATGGGTCGGGCTTGTAGGGCCCTGTGCACTTTGCAGATGGCAGCCCGAGCCCGACCGAATTCGGGCCGGGCACCCGAAGACCGACTGGCAGCCCAGCCTGATGGCCACCCTTAACTATGGTTCCAACTATGGCTACAAATGAACCAAGTGCAAGGTTTTAAAGGTGTGACGTGTGATGAGGTGTTTTTCAAAAATATGAATTGAGGCATTTTTGAAACTCTGTAATGATGTGTAATTCACTCAACTGGAGATCCTGATATGAGAAAAACTATATCTAGCTGCTGTGTATTTTGGAAAAAAATTCATCTCTTGCCTCTGGAGATTTGGAGGTTCTATTGCCCTTTTATCACCAGATCCTTTCTAAGCTGAAAACATAAATGAAGATAGAGAATAATAGCTAGATTGGTACAGAGGTAGAATATAGAACAAATAAATTACTTGGATATATCACTTGTCAGATCTTTGAATGAAACTATAGCACTATCAAAATTGCAGACTCGGTTCATTATGGGAAGACAAAGTACATCGAAATTGATCAACATTTTGTAACAGAAGAAAAATATTAAAAAAGGTACAACACATTTTGTTGGAATGGAGAATCAAATAGTAAACATGCTTATGAAATGACTCACCAAGGCACAACATGCTTTCATAAAAACAAGCTGCCCTTGAATAAAAATCATGGACAATAAACTAAAAATTATCAATTTTTCTTAGTCAAAATATAAATAATTAAATACTTTTGAAAGAAGCAATTCCTAAACAAGAGTGCTTCATAAAGTTACCTCATCAAATAATGATTCCCTCTCTATGCTGGTCTTGTATTTTTGTCTTAATATCCTAAAAAGTGGCAGTGCATCACGCTCCAATCTACTCAAAACAAATATCCAATGGGAAACAATGATTAGATCAACAAGAAAGTCACATTGCTCTGTTGATATGCCACATATGACCAACACAGCAGATTTACATGCCACATAAATCACACTGAAAAAAGTCTAAGGATCCATGAATAATTAGGGATGGGATCAAGAAAGTCACGTTCAAAATCAGTAAATTGTAAATTGTATAGAAATACATTTCTTAATGAATATCTTCATAAAAAGGAAACTATTAAATTAATCCTCTTTCATTAATCTCAACCATACGAATTGGCCTAATTAGCATACATGAAAATACCACATCACATCGAAAAATATAAGTACAGATGCACGAAGGTTGAAGTACTGGAAACAAAAAAAATATTACAAGGAGTGGGAAAAGGTGACAAGTGTCTTGTCTCATCCACTTGTACAAAAAGAAAAGAAAAAAAGAAAAAAGAGGACTCCCTTCTCTCAACTCATATTGGACATCACAAGCATGAGATCAACATGAATCTTAGCATACTGCACATATCAAAAGCATAACATTGTTATTAAGAATTCACATCCATATCCTATATGCTGGTCTATGTTCAGTCAAGTTTTTGAACAGTCACGCAAACAATCACATGCACTTGACAATTCATGCATAGAAGTGGGCAACCGGTCCGGCAGCCCGATGAGCCAAGCAGACCCGGCCCGCCATGGGCTGGGTTTGGATGATGATTTTGGGCCTGGGCCCGTTAGGTACCGGGCCGGAACCCGGTCCGTTATATATGTGGGCCGGGCTTGGGCCGCGGCCCGATGGGCCTGAGTTATTTATTATTTTTTTTAATAATATAAATTTTTTAAAAATTAACTATTACATAGTAACTTGGATAACTATTATTATTTACCTAATTAGTTGCATGGGAACTTGCTATTTGTTAATTATTACTATTTACCTAATTGGTTGCATTAATTAGGAATTAGTTGCATGGTAACTTTCTATTCTCTCATTAACCCATAATTTCAGTCAAGCATTTATGCATTTTAAGATTGGGCCAGGCCGCTTCACATTGGCCCGTTGGGTCAATGGGCCGGGCCATGGGCTTCTCTTCAAACCATAGCCCGTTAAGAACCGGGCCAACACCCGGCCCGTTAGTAAATGGGTCGGGCCATTGACCGGGTTGGCCCGGTACATTAGCGGGCCGGGCCGATGCCCACTCCTATTCATGCATAGTGGCAGCAAATGAAGAAGAGCTACAATCTTCTAAAGAGCAATTATATCATCAAACACAAACTCATTTGAAGGATTAAATGCAAAAGGGCTTAGCTGATAAACTTCTTTTGGAGCAAACCAAAATGAGCATCAAAACTACAAAAAGGATCACATGCTCTTCAAATTGCCATTTTAGTATACATTTTAACTTCACATGGCTCAAAGAAATTGAAATTCTTACTGTTACAAGCATAATAATTCACTAACAAAAGGATAATGGGATCTATGCAGAATGACTTTACCAAATCATGGGCCTAAACCCTGGCTAAAAGAACAGAAAGAAAGAATTATGCTAACAAATTCAAGTTAAAACAAGTACTTACGTCTGCAAAAGATAATTTATGAAAATCATGAGTTCTGTAGATGGAAACTCAAGCTGCTTCATGGTTAGTTGCTTCCTCATTTCATCTAGGAGGCAGTTAGCATCTCTCAAGTTCCCCAAGGACAAATACCTGTCCACAATAATAGCCTTAATTCTCAAAGTGACAGCTGGACAAATCTATCAAGGAAATACTGAATTTATTGATCTTACATTAGAACAGCTCGTGCAATGGCCAAATCATCTTCTCCAGGGTAACACTAGACCATTAAAAATTTATATTGGTCTTCACAGAGATATAAAACAAGTAAAGGCTTCACAGAGATATAAAACAAGTAAAGGGCATGATATTTGCTATGATGCAGAAAAAAAAAAGATCATAAGTCACTCCTGGATACAAATAGAAGACATGCATTACCCTTTAATTTACTTTGCCATCATAGAAGTGACTATATCTCAGTGTTTGATGATCTAATCCATGCTTAATATTTGGGTCTTTCCTCAACTGCATCTAGCACGAGTCACCTTATTTTTGTTAAAATACAATATATATATATATATATATCAGGGGTATTTTGGTCTTTTTAATACATGTAATAAATACAGTCCAATAGGGACTGTATAGTCTTTTTAGTTTATTTTTATTTTTCTGTTTTTTTGTCATCATAGTCAAATATGACTGTTGGGAGGCAGTTCAACTAGTCGTTGGACTGCTCCCAATGGCCATAAATATGACCGTTGGAGGCAGTCCAATGACTGTTGGAATGCCTCCCTTTCCTCTATGTGAGGCTCTATAAATAGAGCCTCTTCCATGTACATTGTAATGCTTTTTACAAGCATATTTGTGGTGATATAAAAACATTTATTTTTATATTGTGTTCTTGTGAAGATTGTGATCTCGTGTGTCTCCTTTGTGAGATTGTATTTGACCCAATAGTGGTCTTTATGTGTTTGTGATCTCTTGTAGCCCTTAGTGGCATTCCATTGTGATTGTTTTTCACTTTATTTCAACTTTGACTTGTTTAGATTTATTCATTGATAATTATTCTTGATATTATTGGGTCTTCTTTATGTCTGAGGCAAATCCCATGATATATTTATTTTTGTGCATATACTGAAACCTCATTTAGTACAAGATAGAAGTTCTTTCTCTTTCACTCGATAGTGGGGATATTACTGGCCAATTTGAAACTGTCTCCAAGCCAAAGTCCATCGATCATCAGCAGTCATGTTTTAATCACCAAAGAAAAATAAAGTGGAACAAAGAGAAAAAGAGTAGGTATATTCTCATGTCTTGTGATGTGCTTTTATGTGCTCTTCTTCATACAAATTGGCATTGACACACTTCACAGTCATCTAAGTCGTAAATTTTAACGTCATCATTTAGATGCATTCCTCATGAAAGACTACATCCATGGCCTCTAGATTGTTCATAAATCAAGGTTTTCAAGAATATCTATGGCAATATTATTTATTGTTGTATGAGAATATTTATCATAATGTTATTTTTTGTTGCCGTTCATTGAAAACAACAAAATTTTCACATAGACCATAAAACATTTCTTTGCAAGATACCTTCTTTTCATAAAGGATTTAGATGCCATGATTCTTCAGTGAATAAAGTTTAGGTCTCTAACTATTAAATGTCTTTATGATAATTTGCCTTTTGCTTAGAGTATCATGGTTGCGAAGCATCATAATATTATATAAAAGTCAAGCCAACAACTAAATAGTTATATGAACCAATAGATTTGTTCACATGATATTGTTAAATTGTAATTTATAAGACAATGCATTTGTTATATATATTTTATATATATAAAAGAAGATACATATACATATATATATTTCATATATGTATATGTATTCATCTACTTGTATATATAAAATATATATTTCTTTATTGTATTGGCTGTAGGGGTATTTTAGTCATTTCTACATTTTACGCATATTCATGTTTTTGAATATGATTGTAATTCCGCCTTTTTATTTTTTTATTTTTGTAATTTTTTTCATTTCTTATTTTTGTTTTTTTTATATAATGTTTTTGTACACAGTCAGTGGCTGACTGTGTACAGTGTACAACAGTCAGCCATTGACTGTGTACACAGTTTTAAAAATATAGACGTTGGGCTGATTCCCAACGTCTCTAATAAGAGCTGTTGGGAATAGCCCAACGTCTCTTAAGTTTGCTTATAAATAAGGGCTATGTGAGCCCATTGTATGCATGTATTAGAGTAAGGAGTTGTCTCCTTAAGCTTATAAACACTGCATTTATTGCACTTTCTTTGGTGTAAAGCTTATAAACACTGTTCATTTATTGCACTTCTTTTGTGGTGTAAAGCTGCATTTATTTTGTGTATCGAGTATTTGAAGTATCAAGTTATTTGAAAACTTGATTGTTTGCAAGGATTCTTCACATGGTATCAGAGCAAGGTTGGAGAAAAAAAAGGGATCGTGTGGATTCTCACTTTTTTCGGTGCCTCGAAAAATGTGTGCCCTCGATTTTTTTGGTGATTGAAGTGGATTCACTTGTTCATCCAATATTTTAGAAGACTCTTCTATCAAGAAAGGTCTAAAAATCCTTTGTGGTACGTATTCTTTTTCATCATCTCTACTCTCTAATGGGTGAAAAAGACTCATTTTTCTCTCGGCTCCAAACTCAATGGGTCCAACTATCACGTCTGGGCCGGAAACATGGAGGCTCATATTAAAGGAAAAGGGCTTTAGGGTTATGTTCAAGGCTCGATTCCCGAACCGGAGCCAAAGATAACCTTGATGGAGAAAGGAGAAATAAAAATCCTTGAAGGTGAAGAAAGAGCCAAGGCTCTTGAAGACCACCCAAAAGCATGAAGAATGGGAGATGAGGAATTTTAAAATCCTCTTATGGATTTTCTCATCCGTAGAAACAAGAATTAACGCCAATATTATCAAGTTTAAGAAGGCTTCTCAAGCGTGGGAGTACCGTGAGAAGATGTACACCTCTAGGGACCTGTCTCATAAATATTACCTCCAAAAGAGAGCTCTAACTCTTCGTCAAGGAGAGATGACTATAAGGGAGTATTTTACCGAACTCTCTTCTATTTGGGATGAGCTTGCTATGCTCGAACCCAAGTGGAGTGGAGAAGCCATAGAGCTTCGTTATAAACAATTGGAAGAAGATAGATTTTTTAATTTTTTGAATGAGCTTAGGCCTGAATTCGAACAAATCCGATCTTCTCTTTTATCCGCCTTCACTTCCCCTTCTCTTGAAGATGTAATTACTAAACTAAGTGGGGAAGAGACTCGTATGGGTATAAGCAAGAACAACCCAAGTGTTCTAGCTACACCTTCCTATAATGAAGAAAATGAAGGAGTTAATGCCGTCTCAAGACCGAGGAGCAACTTAAGGACCTATAAGCCTCCTCACTTCAAGAATCAAAACTCAAGTGGTCAAGAAGGGAAGAAGGATTATAGCAGGCTTTTATGTCATTTTTGTAAGGAACCGGGGCATATCAAGCTTATTTGCCCAAAGTGGAAAAAGTTACTTGCCATGGCTACTTCATCCCAACCTCAAAAGGAAGAGTGCTCGTCATCTTCAAATGAAGCTCTTTCATTACAACAAATCGTGGATGCACTTCAACCTCTTTTAAAAGGGGCTATTTCCGAAGCCGCCATGTCAACCTCTTCTCCTCCCGGTAAGACCTCTTGGCTTTTAGATTCGGGTGCTTCTTTTCACATGACCCCAAGTTTTAGTTCTTTTTCCGAATACTCAAAAAATCCCTCTCCATCTTTTGTTTCAACTGCGGATGAAACATCTCTTGAAGTAAAAGGAATAAGAATTTTTGAAAAACAAGGGTTCTTTATTCCAAAAATTAGATTTATACCCAAATTAAACTTAAATTTGCTTTCTGTTTCTCAACTCTCGGATCAGGGGTGTGATATAAAGTTCTCATCTAACAAATGTTGGATACAAGATCGCCGGTCCGGGAGATTGATTGGGGAAGGCTCTAGGAAGGACGATCTATACTATGTCGATTCTCTTCAAATTCCAAAGAACCTGTTTTGTAATGTTGTCCAACAAAAGGATATTAATGTGTGGCACAAGAAACTTGGACATCCAAATATTGCAAAAATCTCTCATTTACCTTTTGTTAAAAGTCTATGTAAAAGTGATTTAACTTGTAATGACAGTATTTTTGGGAAAATGAAAAAATTGCCTTTTTGTGAAAGATCTATGTTTACAACAAGACCTTTTAAAATTATCCATTCGGATGTATGGGACCGACACCCGTCTTATCAAAAGAAGGCTTTGCATATTATGTCATTTTTGTTGACGACTACACGAGATATTGTTGGATTTATTTTCTTAAACACAAATATGAAGTTTTCTCAATTTTTAAAACCTATCATATGATGATTAAAAATCAATTTAATGAGAATCTAAAATTTTTTAGAACTGACTCTGGTGGAGAATACCTTTCAAGTGAATTCAAAAATTATCTTGAAAGTCATGGTATTCTTCACCAAAGATCTTGTCCCAAAACCCCTCAACAAAATGGATTAGCCGAAAGAAAACATAGACATATAATAGAGACAACTCGAACATTACTTGTTTCTCAAAACATCCCAAAAGGTTTTTGGGCTGAAGCGGCTTTAGCATTTGTCTATCTGATAAATCGGCTACCTTCTAAAAACTTGAACAATATCTCGCCTTTTGAAAAATTGTATACCAAAGAACCCGACTATAGTCGGTTGAGAATTTTTGGTTGCAAATGTTTCGTTCTTACTGACAAGAATGACAAGTTTTCGCCAAAATCCATTGCCTGTGCTTTTCTTGGATATTCTGAAACCCAAAAAGGGTTTCGTTGTTATGATATTGAGAATGACAAGCTATATGTTTCCAGAAATGTGAGTTTTCTGGAAAATGTTAATGGTTTTGAAATGAGTGAACCCTTTGAAGAAAACATGAATTACTCCTTTTTATTTGAAATGTTAGCACATGATGATGATAGTGATGACGATTTCATTCATAATGACGTCAATGATAAAGAAGATGACTCTTCCCATCCACCTATCTCTCAACATAGACGTGAAGAAGCATTGAGAGATTCTATAACATATACCCATAGAGATAAAAACAGTTTTAGGAGTGCAATTGAAAAATTCAGTGAACCTAGTGGGTCCAATTCAACAAATGATGAAAACCTACGAAGAACTGAGAGAAGTAGAAAGATGCCTTCTAGGTTTATTTCATATGATTCGTTTACTCCTAAACATAGAGTCTGCCTTAGCGCCATTCATTCCTATATAGAACCCAAAAACTTCGAAGAAGCCAAAAAGAATGATGAATGGCTGAAAGCAATGGAATGTGAGCTTTCAGCTCTCAACAGAGCAAAGACTTGGGAGTTCCAAGATCTTCCTAAGGATAAAATGGGTATTTAAGGTAAAAACTAAGAGCGATGGATCTCTTGAGAGATATAAGGCTCGATTAGTTGCAAAGGGATATAGTCAAGAATACGGGATTGACTATGAAGAAACTTTTGCCCCTGTGGTCCGAATGGTCACTGTCCGATGTCTCATTACCGTTGCCTCAATCAACAAATGGAACATCTATCAAATGAATGTTAAAAACACCTTCTTAAATGGTGATCTGAATGAAGAAGTATATATGGATGCTCCACCAGGAATGGAGACTCCCAAAGGGAAAGTGTTTCGTCTTCGAAAAACACTTTATGGTTTAAAACAAGCCCCTAAGGCTTGGTATGATAGATTTAACTCCGTAATGTTAGAAAATGGTTTTTCTTCCTATTTCACTGACACTGCCTTATTTGTTAGAAAAACCAATGCAGGGATTGTTATTCTGCTCTTATATGTGAATGATATGCTTATAACCGAAAGTGATTCTAAAGGGGTTAAAAGTATAAAATCAATTTTGAAGGATAGATTTGAAATATCTGATTTGGGATTTCTAACTTATTTTTTGGGTATTGAAGTAGCTTACTCTCATAGAGGGTATTTTTAATCTCAAACTAAGCTTGCCTCTGAGATTATTGACCGGTCAGGTATTACAGATGATAAGGTTTGTAAAACTTCTGCTATAGTAGGAGCCAAAATGAAGATTGATGATGGTATTCCTCTCTCCGATCCCACCCCCTACAGACAGCTTGTGGGATCTTTGATGTATCTGAGTATTACTAGACTAGATATCTCTCATGCAATTCATACTGCAAGTCAGTTCCAACATGCACCAACATCAGTTCACATGAGTGTCATCTTGCGGATTGTGAGATAAATAAAAGGCACACTAAACAAGGGAGTATTCTTATCATCTTCTTCTGAATTAAAATTAAGTGCTTATACTGACTCTGACTGGGGAGGTGACCTAAATAACCGTCACTCCACCACTAGTTTTTGTGTGTTTTTAGGAGACTCGTTGATTTCATGGAGATGTAAGAAGCAACAAAAAGTGTCTCTATCCTCAACAGAAGCTGAATATCGTGTCATGACAACTACTATCATGGAAATTGTATGGATTCATCAGCTATTAGAAGACATAGGAATCTCAATAGAAGGGCCCACCAAGCTATGTTGTGATAACAAGAGTGCAATATACATTGCCAAAAATCATATTTTTCATGAGCGGACTAAACACATTGAGATGGACTGTCACTATGTTCGGGAAACGTATTTGAAAGGAGTTATAGATCTTCCATATGTAACTTCAGAATATTAGTTGGCAGATTTTTTCACCAAAGCTTTGTGTGCTCCGCGGTTCAATTTCCTCCTTGGCAAACTTTCGGTCATCTTGCCCTAAGTTTGAGGGGGGTGTTAAATTGTAATTTATAAGACAATGTATTTGTTATATATATTTTATATATATAAAAGAAGATATATATACATATACATATATATATTTCATATATGTATATGTATTCATCAACTTGTATATATAAAATATATATTTCTTTATTGTATTGGATGTAGGGGTATTTTAGTCATTTCTACGTTTTACGCATATTCATGTTTTTGAATATGATTGTAATTCCTCCTTTTTATTTTTTTACTTTTGTAATTTTTTTCATTTCTTATTTTTGTTTTTTTTACATAATGTTTTTGTACACAGTCAGTGGCTGACTGTGTACAGTGTACAACAGTCAGCCATTGACTGTGTACACAGTTTTAAAAATATAGACGTTGGGCTGATTCCCAACGTCTCTAATAAGAGCTGTTGGGAATAACCCAACGTCTCTTAAGTTTGCTTATAAATAAGGGCTATGTGAGCCCATTGTATGCATGTATTAGAGTAAGGAGTTGTCTCCTTAAGCTTATAAACACTGTGCATTTATTGCACTTTCTTTGGTGGAAAGCTTATAAACATTGTGCATTTATTGCACTTCTTTTGTGGTGTAAAGCTACATTTATTTTGTGTATCGAGTATTTGAAGTATCAAGTTATTTGAAAACTTGATTGTTTGCAAGGATTCTTCATAGATATTTAGGTAAGGCATCCTATAAATGTTCAGTTCCTCATCACTTCGCCTCTTACAAGCTTTTTGTCATCTAATTATCATGCTTTCCTTGCAATTATCATCTAATTACACCCTTATACCTAAAACTTATACATGTTCCAGTATGTCTTAGGCAAGTACTCTATGGCCTAAAGCAAGCTCTATGAGCTTGGTTTGAAAAGTTCAATCAGGTACTTGTGTTTCCTGGATTTTGCTTTAATTATCACAATTCTATGACATTTGTTTCTTCCAATCCCAAATGTTAGACGGACCGTTTGTTTATGTAGAAGATATGACCACTAGTACTGATGACATAGATGTAACTAGTTCAGTCAAAAAGTAGTGTGACGAGTTTTTTTGACATGAAATGCTTGGATATAGTTTGGATATTTTGCATGACTAGAAATTGTGTATTCCTAGGATCTCTAATCCTAGCATAAACTGAGCAGTCACACGTGTCAAAATTGATTACTAAGGCTAAGTATCATACTATATCCCTAACTACTAAGTCTGTGGCATTGTTAGCTGCTATCACATGGATATGGACGCGGGAACTGGAGACACGATGCGGATACACTAGGTACGATACAACAGTTCTCAAAAATTAGGACATGGGAATATTATGACCGTGCATACGGACAAAGATGTATGAATGTATACGATTCACAACCTAAAACAATAAAACATGAATATCATCTCAAGTGCAAACTCTTGAATATTAATAATAATCAATATAGATTTTAAAAGAAAAAGAATGCAAGTGAATACAAAATAAGTGATCAAGATCATCAAAGGAAAAAGATAAAGTTAATGACACAATGTTGATGGTGTCAGACACCAGTTTGACTATTTCATGAGCTATGAAGTGTCCTAGTCATGTTGAAACATGATATGCATCCTAAGTGAAGTGTCTTTGAGACATAGGTTAGCTGATTGTTGAATTGAATTATATTCGATGAATATATACCTCTATTGTGAATAGTGATACTGTCATCCACATTGTCAAGATATCCATGGTTTCATGACAGGGCAGCATGTAGAAATTAGGTGCCATTATGTGAGACAACAGTACCTTGCTATAACTATTTTCTCATCCTTATGTACCTTCCTTGTAGCCAGCTTCCTTACATAGTTAAATTAACATCGTATTTTCATACTTGCCATCCAATCTTCAATGTTTCCTTGCAATGATATCTGTACCACTATTTAGATGAAGTGCAGACTTCCTCTGCATGAACCACGTCGGTTCATTATTTACTTGTGCTAATGATGGTTCTTTTCTTATGGTGATTATTTGAATTGATTGAACTTTTACTCAGGGTATTGAGACTGAATCTTCACTAGCTTCCCTTGACCCACCCATACCCTCTGGTTCTAGAGGCTTAAAGTGAGCCTGCCAATAAGCTGGATTCTCATGATTTGTTGTTTTATTCTTTATTCGACATTAGAAAATGAACTATCACAGGTGATGAGAAATTCAATGTCATGAGCTCTTCCACGGAATCATGTTTAGAACTTCTGTGCCCTAGAAACATAATCATATGCCAAGGTTGAATACACTGCCCCAAAAGAAATCTTCCTCACTTCCATCATGTTGATGCTAGACAGCACAGAGACGCAAATACCAAGAAGGATAAAGTCTTAAATGCTGAATGCTAGTTCCTAGCGATGGAGGGTTGTAGCTCCTAATCCATTTATGTTTTTTGAGTATTTTGCTTGTTACTTTGCAGATTGATGCTATGTTGAGAGCCACAACTCGTTGGGCCTTGGTTTTCTCTTTTTGGTCTCTATTTGTTTTAGTAATTTTCCAGTACAAAAAGAAGATGCAGTGATAAGAACTATTAGTATAAAGAAAACACTGATAAACAACAGGTTAATGCTGCAAATGAATATTATGAATCTAGAAATTGTTATACCTTGCCCATGAAATTTAGAAGTGTTGAAGCAAACTTTTCAGGGTGGTTTCCTCGAACAAAATGCATTGATATCTTCACCATATCCTAAAAAACAAATGTGCAACCTCATTCCATCATCACTACCAAAAACAAAGAATATGAAAAATAACTAAGTTGCACTCTAATTTTTTTCTAGAATAATAAAGTTGGATAAAATTTGGATAAACAATACAACTTAGGTTTCATTCTTGTATATTGATTTTTTCAGAGGCCAACTGCCACGACTAAGAGAGGATTCTGAGACTATCAGAAAAGTTGGCCTCACATAAGTATAAAATAGTAACCACTGAAACTATGACATTGATACATTGCAATGATTACATAATTGTCACTGAATAGATAAGATTCTAAAACAATAAGTAATTATTTTATCCTAAAAATTCATCTAGCAAATAAGAATAGATACACAGATTATTTATTTGCATTAGTTGGGACGTGAGTTATTCTAGAGCTTCATATTTTGAAGTATTTATGGAGCCCTCAATCATTCAGGCACCACAGATGCCACAAAGTGGTGACAGTTGCATAGTTCAGCAAGGACAACCCCATTACCACCAATTGCCAACAGTGTCAAGGCTAAAATGACCTCCTCCCTTATATGTCCTTACCAGCAAAGGGAGTTTAGAGATTCAACTAACTTATCCATTCCAAATATCTTATCATTCTTCTGCTTCCAACAGGAGCAGAAAATGGCACGGATTATTCCATCTATATTAGAAGATGAAAACTATGTAGGGATCCATCCATGCCAGCACTGGAAAGAACCAAATTGAGGGTTTTATGAAAAAACTGAAGTGGACACCTTTAGCCTCTCTCTCTCTCTCTCTCTATATATATATATATATATATAAAATGAAATCTTAAGTGCACTAGAGAGATGCCACAAGAGAGGATAAAGAGTGCACAACCACACAAATACAAAGCCACTAGTTAGCAAGATACAAAGAGCCAACTAAGGGCTACACACAATCCTCACAAAGAGGAACAAGAGACATAAAAACAATATAGATGTTATTGATAAAATGCACCCAAAGAGCCATACATGAAAAGGGGCTGCTAACCCCTATTTATAAAACAAATGGGCCAAAGGGGAAGTCGCATAGAGTTGTTAGGACCTCACACAATGGTAATAATTATGACCGTTGGGATGAGGTCCCAACAACTCTATGGTTTAATGATCATAGAGCACTTGGTCATTTAGAAAAAGAAAAATGACAAAACAGTCCCTAGTGGACTACTAATTACAAGAGGCAAAAAAGACAAAAATGCCTCTGATTACAAAACTATATATATATATATATATATATATATATTAACACCCTTCCTCAAACTTAAGGAGAAACATAAAGCAAGGTGCAGGAGGAGCTTTGGTGAAAAAATCGGCAAGTTGGTACTCCGATGTGACATACAATAATTTATTAGTTTCTTTTAGATACTCACCATGTACATAATGACAGTCAATCTCAATCTGTTTTGTTCTTTCATGAAAAGTGTGGTTTCTTACAATGTATATTGCACTTTTGTTGTCACAACACATCTTCGAAGATTTGAAGATGAAAACTCCTATGTATTATACAAGAGTTCATAGCATATAAGCTTCATTGTTGTCGTAGCCATAGCTCGATATTCTGCTTCAGTTGAAGACAATAAGACCGTTTTTTGTTTCTTAGACCTCAAAGAAATTAATGAATCCCCTAAGAAAATACAAAAATCAATAATTGAGATTATATCATTTGGATTACCACCCTAGTTAGCATCAATATAAGCAGTTATATCTAATGAAGATGAGGAAGATAAGAAAAGCCCTCATAACTACACCCATATGTACCGTGGTAGTAGCATGATGAAACTGACTTGTTGCATGAACCACATAAGTGATATCAGGTCGGGTGATAGATGTTAAATTGTAATCCATAAGACAATGTATTTTCTAATATATATTTTATATGTACAAAAAGAAGATACATATACATATATATTTCATATATATGTACATGTATCCATCTACTTATATATATATATATATATATTTCTTGTATTAGCTGTAGGAGTATTTTAGTCATTTTACGCATATTCATGTCGTTGAATATGATTGTAATTCTTCCTTTTAATTTTTCTTATTTTTGTAACTTTTTTTTTTATTTTATCTTTTTTTATGTACTATTTGTACAGTGTACAACAGTCAACAGTTAAGGACAAGAGACGTTGGGCTGACTCCCAACGGCTCTAATTAGAGCAGTTGGGTTGGGAATCAGCCCAACAACTCTTATGAGTTGCTAAGCTTATAAATAAGGGTTGTAAGCCCATTGTAAAGAAGAGTAATAAAGAGAGGAGTTTTGTCTCCTTACATTTAATAAAAACAGTGCTTCTTTTCTTTTGTGTTGTAAAGCATTTGAATGTTATTCTATGCTATCATTTGAAGTATCAAGTTACTTGAAAACTTGATTGTTTGTAAGGATTTTTCATATGGTATCAGAGCCATTTGGGAATTATTGAAGAAGAAAGGTGATTGTTGAAGAAGATCGTGTGCTTTGAAAGGCGTGCACCTACCTTTCTCTTGATCCTCGACTTGGAGACTCCTTGCAATATATATCGAAAGAATCATACCACATCAAGTAAGCTCTAAAGACTCGCTTGTGGTAAGATCCTCTTCACTCTATATTTCTTTATTCTCAAAATGATGGAAAAAGACTCTCACTTCTCTCTTGGGTTCAAACTCAATGGCTCAAATTATCATGTTTGGGCCAGTAATATGGAAGCTCATATCAAGGATAAAGGGCTTTTGAGATATGTCCAAGGCTCAATACCAGAACCGAAGCCAATGATTACCTTGGTAGAAAGAGGAGAAATAAAGACTCTAGAAGGTGAAGAGAGAATCAAAGCGCTTGAAGACTATCGTAAGAAACATGAGGAATGGGAGACGAGAAATTTTAAAATCCTATCATGGATCTTCTCATCCGTTGAAACAAGAATTAATGCTAACATTATCAAATTCAAAAAGGCCTCTCAAGCATGGCAATATCTTGAAAAAATGTACACTTCAAGAGACTTGTCCTACAAGTACTATTTTCAAAAAAAGGCCTTGACCCTCCAACAAGGCGAAATGACTATTAGAGAGTATTTCGCGGAGTTGTCCTCTATTTGGGATGAGCTTGCCATGATTGAGCCCAAATGGAGTGGTGAAGCCATTGAGCTTAGGTATAAACCTGAATTTGAACAAATACGATCCTCTCTTCTATCCGCCTTTACTTTCCCTTCTCTTGAGGATGTAATTACTAAATTAAGTGAGGAAGAAACTCGTATGAGTATAAGCAAAAATAACCGAAGTGTTCTTGCAACACCTTCCAACCAAGAAGAAGGTGAAGGTGTTAATGTTGTTTTAAGACCGGGAAACAATTTGAGAACCTACAAACCTCCCCACTTCAAAAATCAAAATCAAGGAGCAAGGAAAAATAGTGAGCAAGGCGGAAAAAGATATTATAGTAAAGTTGTGTGCCACTTTTGTAAGAAACTGGGGCACATCAAACCGGTTTGTCCAAAATTGAAGAAGTTACTAGCCATAGCTACCACATCTCAACCCCAAAAGGAAGAAAGTTCATCGTCTTCCAATGGAGCTCTTTCTTTACATCAAATTGTGGAAGCATTTCAACCTCTTCTCAAGGGGGCAATTTTTGGAGCCGCCATGTCAACTCTCTCCTCTCGATAAGGCTTTTTGGCTTTTAGATTCGAGTGCCTCCTTTCACATGTCTCCAAGTATTTGTTCATTTTTCGAATATTCAAAAAATTCATCTTCATCCTTTGTTTCAATCACGGATGGAACTTCTCTTGAAATCAAAGGAATTGGAAATTTTGAAAAATAAGGTTTTTTTATCCCAAAAATTAGATTTATACCAAAACTAAACTTAAATTTGCTTTCGGTCTCTCAACTCTCGAACCATAGATGTGAAATAAAATTCTCATGTGATAAATGTTGGATACAGGATCGTCAGTCCAGGAGGTTGATTAGGGAAGGCTCTAGGAAGAGAGATCTATACTATGTCGACTTCCTTCAAATTCCAAAAAACCCTTTTTGTAATGTTGTCCAACATAAAGATATTAACGTATGGCATAAAAGGCTTGGACATCCCAATATTGTTAAAATTTCTTACTTACCTTTTGTTAAACATCTTTGTAAAAGTGATTTCACTTGTAATGATTGTACTCTTGGAAAGATGAGAAGTTTATCTTTTAATCAAAGATCTATGTTTACAACAAGACCATTTGAAATTGTCCATTCGGACGTATGGGGACCGGCACATGTTTTATCAAAAGAGGGGTTTTCGTATTATGTGATTTTTGTTGACGATTACACTAGATATTGTTGGATATTTTTTCTTAAGCACAAACATGAGGTTTTTACGACATTCAAAACTTATCATATGATGATCAAAAACCAATTTAATGGTGACTTGAAAATTCTTAGAACTGACTCCGAAGGAGAATACCAATCAAATGAATTCAAAAGATATCTTGAGAGTTATGGTATTCTCCATCAAAAATCTTGTCTGAAAATACCTCAACAAAATGGATTAGCCGGAAAAAAACACAGACATATCATTGAAACTACTTGAACCCTTCTCATTTCACATAACATACAAAAAAAAAATTATGAGTTGAGGCAACTCTCACATCTGTCTATCTCATAAATTGGCTTCCATCAAAAAATTGGCTACAAGCTATTTTCAGACGCAGAAGAAGTTAACGCCTAAACAAGCTCGATGGCAGATGTTTTTGGCTGAGTTCGACTTTGCCTTGGAGTACAAGGTTGGAAAGACCAATGTTATGGCAGATGCCCTGAGCCGTAGGGCTGAACTGGCAGTTGCGCGTGCGGAGCCTTCAGAAGTGCACTTGGAGGGCGCATTGCTGAGCCGCATCCGTGAATGTACGCAGCATGATCCGACTGCACAACACCTTGTTTCTCTGGCGCAGGCAGGGAAGACTCGGCGATTTTGGCTACAGGATGGCCTCCTCGTAACAAAATGAGGACGCGTCTTTGTGCCGCGGTGGGGAAGCCTTCGCCGAGAACTACTTAAGAAGTGCCATGATACACTATGGGTCGGCCATCCTGGGCAGGAGCGGACCTTAGCACTCCTTGAGCGCAGCTACTATTGGCCGCAGATGAGAGACGACGTTGAGGGGTATGTGCGAACATGCCTCATCTGCCAACAAGATAAGGGGACAAACCAGAAGGCTGCCAGTCTCCTTGAGCCTCTACCAATTCCAGAACGTCCTTGGGATAGCATCTCCATGGACATTATTGTTAGTCTGCCGAAGGTAGAGGGCCTCAGTTCTATTTAGGTTGTAGTTGATCGTTTCTCAAAGTATGTCACCTTCATCCCAGCTTCTAAGGAGTGCTCTGTAGAGAAAACTGCAGAGTTGTTCGTAAAGCATGTGGTGAAGCACTGGGGCATACCAAAGAGCATTGTGAGTGATCGCGATGCTCGCTTCACGGGCAAGTTCTGACGTGAAGTATTTCGGCTACTTGGCTCTGATTTGTTGTTTTCAACAAGCTTTCATCCGCAGACAGATGGGCAGACAGAGCGCATCAACGGAATACTTGAGCAATTAGAAAAATATGGTGAAGCTCCTTGATGTGGCACAGTTTTGTTACAACCTGCAGAAGAGCGAGTCTTCAGGCCACAACCCGTTTGAGATAGCCACGGGGTTGTGGCCTGACACTCTTGCCGCACAAGAAAAGGGAAGGTCATCCTTCACCTATCAGTTTGTTCGCGACTGGCACGAGCAGAATGAGTTGGCGAAGGCATTCTTACACAAGGCGGCAAAGAGAATGAAGAAGTGGGCGGACAAGCATCGTCGACCTGCGGGGTTCCAAGTTGGGGACCAAGTGTTGGTGAAGCTATATCATGGTCGTACATGCATCTTCCGCGGGCGACACCGCGGACTGCTCAGAAAGTATGAAGGACCCTTCACCATCACAAAGAAGGTGGGCAAGCTGGAGTTGCCCCCAGACTTCAGGTGCACCCGGTGTTTCACGTGTGCAACCTCAAGCAGTTTCATCCGGATGATGGAGACCCGGAACGCAGCGTGCCACAACGAGCTCCCATTATGCAGAGGGCCCCGGCAGCACAACGGGCTGAAAAGCACCTCAGTCAGATCCTTCGCCGCAAAGTCAACTACTTGGGGCAGGCGAAGAAATACTTGGTGCAGTGGGAGGAAACAACAGAACCAACATGGGAGCCTGCATTCTGAATGAACAACCGCTACCCGGCTGAAGTCAGAGCTTACCACGAAACAGATGGCGCCGAGGACGGCGCATGATTTGAAGGGGGAGCATGTTCCCTTATGACTTACATTGTACAGTTGCGCTTAGAGTCTCTTTTGCTTTTGTTGAGTCTGATGTAAGATGCCCGGTTCAGGTGAATCAATACCCCGAAGGGGCAGCCCGTATACTTGAACTGTAATAGCCTGCGGGCAAAATTGTGAATGAAGTAAATGTGTTGAGCTTTCTTTTGTTCACCCTCGTTGTGGTTGCTTCTTGTGATTGCAATTTCTCTCCCTCTATTCTCTCTAGCTCTCTTGCACTCTGATTACAAGCTTCCGCGATCGGCAAGCGAGCTAACTACTAGGCTTGTGACGGTGAGGAAGGACCATCGCGCCGTGCTAGCCCATTGAAGGAAATAGGCCTGTGACACCCTTAGTCATTTAGAAAAAGAAAACAAAAAATAAAAAAGGAAAATGACAAAATAGTCCTTAGTGGACTTTGCTAATTACAACAGGCAAAAAAGACAAATGCCCCTTATTAGAAAACTATACATACATACATATATATGTATATATTTTAACAATAGATATATATGGTTATCAATTTGCTACAGTCATTTGTACATGAAATCTAGTTAGATTTGACCTTATCGATATGATAACATAATTTCTTTAGAAGAAAAGAAGCTTTTGATCATGCTTTCGCAACATGTAAGTTGGTTTTCTAAAGGCTTCAAAAATCAACGGCCGACAATGTACCAAAATTTCATTACTCAAAAGAACATTTAAAAAAGATGATCCAAAGTGTGACCCCTAGCAAACAAACCATGTTGAACACGTCTATGAGGTCAGATTACGTAAATACAACTTCCATCTACAATATTCCAAGTAGATGATCCAAAGTTGTCAGACTAAGAAGTGGGAGTCGAAAACGAGAAGTGAACCATTTTAAAACTTATAAGCAAGAAGCAAGGAATTGATTTGAAAACAAAACAAGAATCTAAAAAGAAGCAATATAGGAGTTGAATGGAAAACAAAAGAATTGAGCGGGAAGAGAATAAAAATTAAAATAAAATGATTGTTCTTAAATTTTATGATTTTTAATGTAAGAATTATTTTTTTGTCAAAATATAAAAAAGATGTCATCAATTTAAAAAAACATATGGAAAGTAACTAGGAAGCATAAAGCACATGGAATAAATGAAAAACATGCAAGTGGAGCATATAGAAGCGATGAAGCATGGAGGAGAACATGTAAAAAATATGAAAGCATAGAAGCGTGAGAGAATCAAGATTCTCATCATGTTTTAGGAGTATTGTGTTTCCAACTAGAGTTTTTGGGAAGCACACTTTCCACCTGACTAAGAAGCATCTAGTAACTCTAGCTTGTACATACAGTATTTAAGATTGATGTGTAATATATGTATTACTATTTTGTGTGCTACCCCCCTTCTTGTTATGTATATGTACATTTTATTCTTTATAGGGGTATTCTTGTAATTTTTCATAAGTTTAGAGGAGAGTCAACAATTTGTCTTCTAGTGAAGTAGAGGGGTCGACTCCCCTATATTGATGTAACTCTTTCAATTTTGGTTCAATGAAGTTTCTCTTTTCATCTCTTCCTTGCTATTTATCTCATAGTTTGAACCATGGTTGCCAGTCGAGGAAGCGGGAGCGAGAAGCGATACGGGAAGCAAAAGCGGGAAGCTTGGCACTTTCAAAATTTTAGGAAGTGGGAAGCGTGGGACGATTTAAAAGTAAATCAAGAATTGACTCGGAAACGACCTAGGAAGCGAACCGAAAGTGAGGGGGAAGCGAAAAATAAAAATAAAAAATAAAAATAAAAAAGGGGGGAAGCACGCTTCACATAAATGGGAAGTGCGCTTCCCAAAAAATAGTGCTTTGAGAAGCGCGACATTTCGTGCTTCCGAAACGCTCTTCGGGGAAGTGCGCTTCCCCACTAAGCTAGGCGCTTCCGGTAACTCTGGTTGGAACCATAGTTAGAAATATTGTCGAGATTTTGAAAATCTCGTACAAATCATGGAATATTCATAAAATGCGATAAACATGATAATTTCACAAGATTTTCAAAATCTTGCCTATTTGAAAAAGTCAAGATATTATCGCGATGTTTTTGCGGTTTTATCAAGATTTTCCAAAGGCCAAACACGGCCAGAAAATAAATTAAAGATAAAGGCATAATAGGAGCCACCTTTTAAAATTTAAAAAGGTGTTGCCCAACATGGTGATATCCCACATGGTCAGCAACTCGTTTTACTTTATTGTTCTGGTAAACGATCTGAACCCAACTTGTTCAAGCTCGAGCTCAGCTCATGCTCGTAGGTAGGCGAGCCGAGTTCAAGTCAACTGAGCCGAGCCACGAGCTGGCTACATGATATATATATATATATATAAAATACCCGATAGGGGTATTTATGTCTTTTCACATAGTTGTTTTAATAAACAACTATTTTATTTGATTAGTTTTTTCTTTACTTTTATTTTTTATTTTATTCAACACATGCCATAAAGGGGCCCCAACATAGAGTCGTTGGGGGCCCCAACGACACTATAGGAGCCCTCTTTTTGGCCCTCCTTTTGGCTTCGCTTTTGAGGCTATTCCTTTTGTATAAATAGGGGTGAACCCCTTTGTATCTTTCAAGCTTGAGTGCTCTCTCTCAATAAAGAGATTTTATATTTTAGTTTGTGTCTTTCTCAAGGCTTGTTTATGTATTGTCCCATAGTGGACTTGGCTATTGTCTCTTTTATATTTGTCCATTGTTGGACATTGTGAATGCTCTTAGCATTCTTTATTTTTCTGCATACTTTGTTACATGGTATCAGAGCCATTCGGTTCTTAGAGGAAGAAGCGTGATATTCATTTTCACATACATTGTCTATTTCCTTCACACTCTTTGGTGGCATCATGGAATCCAAAATCGACCTATCCTTCAAACTCAATGGAAAGAACTACATGATGTGGGCATCGACAATGGAGAACAACCTCAAAGGTAAGAAACTTTGGGGTTATATTATGGGTTCTATTCCGGAACCCCAATTGGAGCTCACCAAGATGGAAGGAGGTCATGAAAAAGCTCTTGAGGGAGATGCTCACCTCAAAGCCATTGAAGACCACCAAAAGAGAGTTGAAGATTGGGAAAGCAATCACGCCAAAATCCTTGCTTGGTTCATGAACAATGTTGAACTCAAGGTATGTGCAAACATAGCCAAATTTAGTTGAGCCAATGATGTTTGGTTCTTTATGAAGGGTATGTATACCCAAAAAAACCTTGCAAGAGCGTAATTTTTGTAAGAAAAAATTAGAACCACCAAACAAGGTGATTCAAGTATTCAAGATTATTATAGTGCATTAAACCCTCTATGGGATGAGTTGGCTCTTTTAGAGCCAAAATGGGTAGCTATGGAGGATGTTGAATTAAGACAAAAAAAATGAAACAAGATCGATTGTTCCAAATTTTTTTTGGTTTACGTCCCAAATTTGAGCAAGTGAGGTCATCACTTCTCCATAAATCTATTTTTCCTCCAATAGAGGACACTATTGCCGAAATCACTCAAGAGGAAACTAGGCTTGGCATGAGTAAGAACATTGATGAAGTGCTTGTCGTATCCAAGCTAGGCAATAATGTCAAAACCTATAAACCACCCCACTTTGAAAAACAAGAAAACTATAGTGGAGGAAGAAAGATGATTGTATGTCATCATTGCTATGAGTCAGGTCACATTAAGCCCGCTTGCCCAAAGCTCAATGGAACATTCAAGCCTAAGGTGGACTCTCTTGAAAAATCCACCACCAAAGAAGATGAAGGCAAGAACGGTGACCTCAAGGAAACTCTTGGTCAAATATCTATGACTCTTCAACAAATTCTTAAAGCTACTTCCTCCACATCGGGTGCGGCCATTGCGTCTACATCATAACTCGGTACGTATTCTTGGATCTTAGGCTCCGGAGCATCCTTTCATATGACCCCTCATGAAAATGCTTTAACTGATATATGCACCAATTCAAAAGGTTCATGTGTTTCTACGGCCGATGGGACCTTTTTAAAAATCACAAGTATTGAAACACTTAACTCTAAAAATTCTCAAAACCTTTTTGTTCCTAAAGTAAGAGTTGTTCCAAAACTAAATTTGAATCTTTTTTCGATTTCCCAAATTGCCGACCATGGATATGAAATATCTTTCTCATCTAATGGTTGCTTTGTACAAGATCTCCAGTCCGGAAAGCGGATTGGGCAAGACCATAAAAAGGGGGATCTCTACTATATGGATCATCTAAACCTTCCTACAAACTCTTTTTGTACTTATATCCAAGATAAAAGCATTGAAACTTGGCATAGAAGACTTGAACATCCAAGTTATTCAAAAATGTATCTTTTTCCATTTGGAAACAAATTTTGTAAGGAAAAAACATTAATTACAAAGATTGCATTTTTTGGAAAATGAAGTCTTCCATTTCCAACTAGAACTTTTCTTTCTACAAGACCTTTTGAATTGGTGCACTCGGGTGTTTGGAGTCCATCTCTGATTATGTCTAAAGGTGGTTACTCTTACTATGTCACTTTCATCGATGACTTCACTAGATATGTTTGGATCTATTTTCTTAGTCATAAATCGAAAGTGTTTTCTTTCTTTAAAGAGTTTCATATGAAAATACAAAATCAATTTCAAAGTAATATATCCATTCTTAGATCCGATTCGGGTGGAGAATATTTGTCTGCCGAATTTCAAAATTATTTAAAACAAAATGAAATTTGACATAAAAAATCGTGTCTTAGAACTCCACAACAAAAATGGACTAGCGAAAAGAAAACATAGGCATATTATCGAAACCGCTAGAACATTGTTTATCTCTAAAAATGTTTCAAAATTTTTTTGGGCCGAAGTCGTCTTAACCTCAACGTACTTAATCAATAGAATGCATCTCCTTATGAAAAACTCTTCAAATTTTCACCCGACTTCAATCGCCTTTGCATTTATTGTTGTAAATGCTTTGTTCTCTTGCACAAGAGAGATAAGTTGTCACCAAAAGCAATTGAATGTGTTTTTCTAGGTTATGGGGAAAATAAAAAAGGCTATAGGTATTTTGATTTTAAAAATAACAAACTTTAAAACACATGACCATCTTAGAAGATGAGAATGGATTTGAAAAACTCGATAAAGAAAATAAAATCGACTATATGTTTTTGCAAGATCTTATGAAGGATATATGTGATGATTCTATGAATCATCTCGAAAGTATAGAGGATACTTGTAATGTATCCAATATTGATATATCACCACAAAATGGTGATATTAGTAATGAAAATATTAATGTTTACACCCGAAGAAATCAAGAAAGACCTATTAGTGCTTTAGAGAAATTCTCTCAAATTACCAAATCTTTAGAAAACACCCACGTTAGGCGATCTTCTAGAGAATCAATACCACCTAATCGGTTTGTAACCTATGAATCCCTAGTACCCAATTATCGGGCATGTTTAATAACTTTACATTCATATTATGAACCCGCTCATTATAATCAAGGCAAAACTCTACCACATTGGGTTAAAGCAATGAAAATAGAATTAGATGCGTTAAAAAAGGCTAATACTTGGAAAATAATCAAACTCCCTCCACATAAAAAACTTATTGGATGCCGATGGGTCTTTAAGGTTAAAACCAAAAGCAATGGATCCTTAGAAATATATAAAGTCAGATTAGTAGCTAAGGGATATTTACAAGAATATGGAATTAACTATGAGGAAACATTCGCCCATGTAGCCCGAATGACTAGTGTCAGAACTTTAATAGTTGTCGCATCAACCAAAAAATGGCATATATATCATCTCGATGTGAAAAATGCATTTCTAAATGAGAATCTAAATGAAGAAGTGTATATAGATCCACCACCTGGAGTTAATATTGGACAAGGTCAAACTCTTAGAACTTTTAAAAGCTTTATATGGTCTTAAACAAGCCCCCAAGGCTTGGTATGATCGATATAGTGATATCATGATTAAATTGGGATTTCATTCCTGTTATACTGACATTGCTCTCTTTGTTAAAAGTGTTGGTACTATTATTGTTATCTTATTACTTTATGTTGATGACATGATTATCACAGAAAATTATCAAAATAGTATTATTGATGTTAAAAATATGTTAAAAAATAACTTTGACATGTCTGATTTAGGCTTCCTTAGATATTTTCTTAGCATTGAAGTTGCATATTGTCCTCGAGGATATATTTTGTCACAGATGAAGCTTGCTGCAAATATATGTACTAAATCTGATATTTCAGATAATAAAAAGGTAGAGACTCCAGAGGTAATTAATGCAAAATTAAGGTTGAAGGATGTTCTTGGCAAACTTTTGATCATTTCCCCGTAAAGTTTGAGGGGGGGTGTTAAAATATATATTCATACATATGTATATATATTTATAAATATATATATATATATATACATATGTATAATACTTGATAGGGGTATTTATGTCTTTTCACATAGTTGTTTTAATAAACAACTATATTATTAGATTAGGTTTTTCTTTATTTTTAATTTTTTATTTTTTATTCAACACATGCCATAAAGGGGCCCCACCATAGAGTCGTTGGGGCCCCCAACGGTCACAAATGTGACCATTAGGGGCTCCCAACGACACTATGGGAGCCCTCCTTTTGGCTCCTCTTTTGAGGCAATTCCTTTTGTATAAATAGGGGTGAACCCCTTTGTATCTTTCAAGCTTGAGTGCTCTTTCTCTCAATAAAGAGATTTTATATTTTAGTTTGTGCCTTTCTCAAGGCTTGTCTATGTATTGTCCCATAGTGGACTTGGCTATTGTCTCTTTTATATTTGTCCATTGTTGGACATTGTGAATGCTCTTAGCATTCTTTATTTTTTTCGCATACTTCGTTACACTAACCAGCTGTACAAAATTCTTTTCATGACAAATATTGCACCTAAAATTTATATCTTATATTATTACGACCTTGCACGAGCCAAACCGAGCTGAGCACCCTTTGTTCATGCTCGGCTCATTTTTGGTTAACGAGTTGGTTATGGCTCGGCTTGCCAGCTACATAAATTGAACACAAATGAGTTCATGGCAAGCCAAATCGAGCCGAACCATGAGCGGCTCGGCTTGTTTCCCTGCCCTATTAAATAGGAGGGAGGGGGCCCTCATTCCCCCTCCTCTTTGATATGGGATTAATTTGTATACTCAGTTACTCATCTGTTCAAAACACTTACGTTTTCCTTTTTCTTAATGTTATTTCTATGTTTTACATTAAGGACAGATTTTATAACCTATTTTCATATTTTCTTTCTATTATATATTAATTAATTTTATTTTTTGAGACACATATTTTCCAATAAAAACAAAATATTTCAAAATCTCCCAAGAAATTGCCAAGAACAACATTTGTGTCTATGGTTGGAACCATATTGCTTGGATATAGCAGACCATAGAATATATATATATATATATATATATATATATATATATATATATATATATTGTAGCAAAAACTGATAGAGTTAAATAACTGAATTTCAAAACACAGGAATTTCTAGAGTAAAAATATATGTTATTTGATAAAAATACAGTGTGAAAGAATAATGTCAGTAGATTGGCTGAATTACAAAATTGGATGATAAGCAGTTGATTAAAAATAAAGAAAACAAGAAAAATGGCAATGTAGCACTTCTAAAGTAGGTATAAGTGTTTCTAAACCTACCAACTCAGGAGATTGAGAATACATGTACTCGGCCAACATATCATGCAGATCTGGAGAGCCTCTCCTAGGACCACTGAATTCTGCAGACCACCTATGCCATAATAGAAATGTTACAAATAAAAAACTACTGCCAATTGGGCTAGAAACATCTCTAGTTTAGGATGCTCTTCATGAAAATATGCACAAGAGATTTTCCCCAAATGCCAGAAACAAAAAAGAAGACTGTTCATTTATCAGACAGTTGCAATACAACTGGAGGACTTTTAGTTCTACCTAGAAAAAGTACAGCAATTCACCATGCAAGACTTGCACACAAATTAAGCGTGAATCAAAGGTGCACAAAAGGAAAAAATTCAACACGAAAATCAGACCAAGGACATGATAATGCAATAATGGCAGAAAGGTCATCCTAGAAACATGAATCAGACAGCAGTTCCCAATATTTAGGACTACTCTTTTGTTAAACTGAACAAGATTTTCATGTCCCACAGATACTAGTATTCCTCACTTCTATAAGCAGTAATACTGGTACTAAGATACAAAGTATAAAGATTGTGAAGCCTTTGCCTGGACTATGTAGCAATGATTCACCTAGCTGCCAAAGTTGAAAGCATTACAGAAATTAGAAGTGACGTTTAGAAATTTTAAGAGGATTCGAGAAGCAAGCAGCAGAAGGAAAGCAGTATGGAAGATTATTTGGAAAACAACATGTGGAATCATTTGGGAAAAGATATAATATTTGTGTCTAAAATTCTGAGAAGCTGATGGATTCAAGAAGAAGCTTTTAAAAAAGTGTGATCATGGTCAATATATTAACCTATTAAAAGATCTAGGTCTCTTTAACTTTAAAAGAATAACAGGAGAATATATATGCAAAAAAACACTTGGAAACAATAATCATGTAGGCAGCATTTGAAATAAAAATGAAATTTATGAATAATCAGTTTATTTTGAACACCAAGCATCAAAATAATCAGAAGCATTTGTGGATCAATTGATACATATAAAATGTATAACAAACTCAAGGAATTTCTAGCAAGTCCGATATTTTATTGATTCTTTAAAACTCTATTTCTAGTACGTTCAATAACACAAATCAGCTACTCTATGACTTCTCTGAACAACCAAAAAAAAGACCTTGTAAAGTTAGAGATTCATAGTTCCATACTTGTGGTAATATGATACCAGGGACAACCTTAAGTAGAAAATTAGGATTTCACTTTTTATAAGTTGCAATTCCCATCTACATAGGAATTGAATCCCTGTATGCCATGAATCACAAGTTCACAACTCCCAACTACATGGAAATCATGATCCTTGTACTCGGAATTAGGGATTTCTACGTCTCAAAAACCATAATTCCTAATCAATTCTCATTCGTTGCAGAAATGAGCCCTGCTTCTGAAGCATGATTTCAGTCATTGTTAGCTTCCAATATGTATGGAGCCAAACTGAATGTTTTAACAAGAAAAGACTCAGAAGCTTCATCAGTAACCTACATGTGCATCAACTTACTTTTCCAAAGATTATGAATCTTTACCTATCTTTTTCAATCTTGCCTTCTAGATTGAAAAAGGAAGAGTATAAAGGAGAAGGATTATACCTGGCATAGCAGTATCAGTTTGGACTGGACGACCTTCATTCATCAGGTCTTGTTTATAATCGGGTTCTGGTCAAAATACCAGAATACCCCTGATATGAACAATAATTACAGAAATGTGTTTAATGAGACATGAATGTAAGTAATGCTAGACCAAAGTATAGAAAATGACATCAAAACATAAATAATGACTGGTCTAACAGCCACCCTCAAGCTGTGCATGGGAAAGAACCACGGACAACTAGGTCTTCAATTGCCAATTCCACTAGGTGGATAAAGCGTTAGTCAATATATTAGCCACCTGATGCTCCTCAAATATAAAGCTCATCTCTAACTCTTAATCTTCAACTTTCTCTTGGATGAAATGTTTATCCAGCTCTATGTGCTGTGTTATTACGTTGAATTGGATTGATGGATATCACAACAGTGCTCTTACTGTCGTATTATGAAATGGAACAAGTGAAGGGCTAACCTGGTGCCATAAGGTGTCTCAACCAGAAAGCTTCTGCAGTTGCTGAGGCCATATATCTATATTCAGTCACAGTACTAAACCTTGTCACTGTGACACTGTTTCTTGCTACGCCATGAGAGTTCGAGACCAGATGTGAGCTTAGATAAAAAACAATACCTTAAGATGGTTCTCTAAGTCACTGGATCTTTGGCCGAATCAGCATTGAAATAAACAATGATCTTGATAGGTCCCAAAGTAGTTGTAGATGGTACAGTATACATCAATTGATCTTTGTGCGTATTCCTTATATATGTGAGGAAGTGGAATATTTATTTTCTTAATTTTGTTTACTCTCATTCAACCCATTTCTCCCTTCTTCACCTCTTCTTCCTTAAGGTTGAGATTGGGAGTGGAGAAATTCATCGAGGGTGAGGACATTGGCATAGCATCTTGAGAAGGGCAAAGGCTCAATGGCATAGGATGGTGTTGGAAGAAAAGAGACAAAAGGGTTTGGAAGGCAAAGCTGAAGCTAAGGAATTTGGCATGGAGAAGAGGGCAGCATGCTTGGAGGGGAGGTTGTTGCAGTGGGTATGCCAACGCTGTCAAGCATAGCCATAGTGGTAGGGAGGAAACATGAGGTTGCAAGGATGTTGTTCTTGATGAGGTTGGAGTGAGATCGATGAATGCCAAGTTGATGTGGAGAGGATGATGGCTGTAATATCTTGCAAATTTTCCTTAAATTGAAAAATTAAATAAATGTAAATTTTATTAAAAGAATGTAATTTTTATATGGAAATCGATATAATATACTGGCATTAGTGGATCTTGATATGGATCTTGAATCCATTGCCAAGATCCATGATCCATTAGTGATATGGATCCATTGCCAAGATCCATAACCCATTAGTGATATGGATCTTGGACCCATTGCCAAGATCCATAATCCAAGTATGTTAGGGTAAACTATATTATTTAAAATATATATATATATTAAAAAATATATATTTTTAATATATATATATATATATATATATATATATAAAGATGAGAAATTAGAAGAGTTCCTATTTAAATAGAACTCTTCTAATTTTAAAATACTAGGGGACGTCCCTCCCCTATGGGGAGTTCCAGTATGATTATAAGTAGGGGGTGTGACCCCCCTCTCTCACTCAAAATCATTGCCATAGGAAAAAAAAGAAAAAAAATCATGTGCCCTAGAGAAAGAGAGAGAGAGAGGAAGAAAAAGAGAAGAAAAAAAGGAGAAAGCATAGCTTTCTCTCCAACACCACCTCCTTCTTCTCCTATTTTCGTAGATCTACAAGAAAAAAAGGTACTTCTCTTTTCTGATAGAACGAGGATATAGCATGGGCTAAATTGCATAGGTTTAAGGAAAAATCGAATCTGCAATTTTCTGCATGTATTAAATCCGTATATTCTGCATTCTTGATAGATAAATCTGATATTCTGCATTCTTGAACATGCCTACGATTTTCTGCATATATAAAATCTGTATTTTCTACATTCTTGATACATAAATCTGATATTCTGCGTTCTTAAACATGCCTGTGATTTTCTGCATGTATAAAATTTGTATTTTTTGTGTTCTTTATGCATAAATCTGATATTCTGCATTCTTGAACATGCTTGTGATTTTCTGCATGTGTAAAATTTGTATTTTCTGCGTTCTTGATCATGCCTGCGATTTTTTGCATTTATAAGTCTGTATTATTTGCATTTTTGAATAAAGATTCACAGTATGTATCTATATATATATATATATATATATATATATATATATATATATATATATATATATATATATATATATATGTGTGTGTGTGTGTGTGTGTGTGTGTGTGTGTGTCAACTTGCAACCACGACTGTATTTGCAGCTGATATATCAATCTACGATTTCGCTGATGTTCGCAGCCTGCAGCTGATACATCAGTCCGCAATTTCGCTGATGTTCGTAGCTCGCAGCTGATATATCAGTCTGCGATTTCGTTGGTGTTCACAGCTACAAGTTGTAATATATATATATATATATATCAGTCTACAACACTGATGTACATGTATATGAGCCTGTGACTTGGGTTACTTTCACAGCATAAGAACATGTATATTAGTCTTCATGTTTGACTATGTTCGCAGCACTGTTGTACGTGTATATTAGTCTGCGACTTGGGTTACTTTCGCAGTGTAAAAACATGTATATCAGTCTGCGCGTTGGACTGTGTTCGTAAACAAAATATATAATCAGCTTGCAATCTTTATTGTGTTTGCAGCCCTGATATATATGTATATCAGTCTGCGAGTTGAACCGTGTTCATAGACTATATATATATATATATATATATATATATATATATATATATATATATACCAACGATCTTGACTATATTCGCAGCCCTGATATATATGTATATCAGTCTGCAATCTGGAATGTGTTCGTAGCCTTACTATATATATAACAGTCTACAATCTTGATAGTGGATGCAGCATACATATGTATGTCTATCTGCGATCTTATTAGTAATCGCAGCACAATATATATATATATATATATGTCTGTAAGTCTTAATTTTTGTTTACAACAGGAACGTATATATGTCTGTGATCTTGGTTATGTTTCGCAATACATACATAGGCATATATGTCTGTAACCTGGTTAGAGTTCGCAACATATATATATATATATATATATATATATATATATATATATATATATATATGTCTGCGATTTTTATAATGTTCACATCATATACATATATATACGGCTATCTGCAATTTTGATAATGATCTCTGCACATATGCATATATAGTTGTATGCAATTTTAATAATGTTCACAGCATCTATATATAGTTGTCTCGATATTTACAGTGTTTGCAATATATATATATATATATAGTCGTCTATAATCTTGACAGCACTTACAACATAAATATATATATACACATATCTGCGATCTTGATAGAGTTCGCAACAAAAATATATCATGAACAATTATTCAATCTGTGAATTTTTAACTAATTTGACTTCTCAGACAGTACGGTAAGACTCATATACATTGTTCAATATGCATTCAACAAATTTTTGTGATTGTACCATGAGTTGTATCGTGAACATGAAAATTTTAATATCTATCTACGCTTCATGTTTATTGAGATTTTTGCAATGTATCATATTGTGGAAATGTAGGAACCACTGATGGGCCTTTTGAGGCCATGAGCATGTGTTGCTTATTAAATGTTAAATTGTAATTTGCATTGTAAAAATTTGTTGAAAATTTTGGTTTTGAAATAATTACATTGTTGATGTGATAAGGCAAGAGCCCGAAATTGTTATTGCATGATGATTTGCATAACTGTTCTTATGTAAAGAACCTTGAATTGATTAAAAATGATAAAAGAGACCAAACAGTGTAATAATTTTCTTCCTTGGTATCACTCTAGAAGGGTGAGAACTTGGATGACGGTCACGGGGGACCGTGAGAATACTAAACACCGTGTGCGTTTGTTGTCCCCAAGAACCCGATGTATGGTTCATGTTCCCGACCACGGTTATAAGAAACTTTCAGCCACTTTGCCTGAGGGTGGCATTGTTAATTCAGTTGTAATTATTGATATACTAAGAAAGTGGCGGCAATGGATGTTGATTTCCTTATCATCCCGACATTAAGTGATGATTTCTAATGTTTCGATTGATCATGATGATTCCTGATATCGGTTGTTGAACAAGTGTAGAACCTAGTAAATAAAATACAAATTATGTGATAAGCTACTACTGAGAACTGCCTTCAACCTCGATTTTTTTTTTTGTTTTGAGTAGTCGTGGGTTGTTAAAAAAGTGGACATTAAATATTAGTGTGCATTAAGTAGGGACATGCATGCAAAAGAAAATATCGATTAATAAACTTAAAAGATATTCATGCATGTTGTATCAATTCATGCATCTTTAAAGGTTTATCTTGGATGGTAAGTTTGTTCTGAAGTGTTATCTGTGAGTCGTCTTAAACTTGTACTTGATTTACTTTATGTTATTTCCTTACTGTTGGAATTTGAGAGGGTCTCGTACGAGAACTTCGGTTCTTACCCGATTTTAAAAAAAATATTTTTCAGGTACTGAGGCACTGTGATGGTGGGACTGGCTAGCGGGAGGGCACGAGGGTTATGATCTAGTGGCTCGGGTTCTGATGTACACTGGAGATTTTGTTTTGATTTGAAAACTATGTGGATTTAAATTAAAATTATTTGATTGAGTAAATGCAATTTCAATTTATGGTTTAAAATTATTCTATGTGTAAAATGGTTGATGGGTTGTGAATATTAAATATGTAATGTGCCCCGGGTCCTTGGTATGTTTTTCGCAAATATAAAAAAAAAATCTGCATTTTTCGAGGGTCAGTTTGGGATAGTTACAATGTCATCCTAGATATAGAAGGTGTTCGGTTGAAGAGCAAGACTATAATGTTGAGAACACATACAATTCTACATCCCACCCCCAATGACCATTCAAATAGGGAGGGAGCCAATTAAGTGTGTGGACGCGACAACACTGATAAATACAAATGCACTCAAACAGGTCAAAACCGTTTATACGTAATTTTTTGTTTTATTTATAAATGTCATTACTATTTATTGTTAGAAACAACAAACAAAAATGAATCAAACAGGCATAAGTTATTCCATCATATCTTATTGAAGCATACTAGATAATGCCTCATGTCACAACCCAACTAGCCACTGAGGATGTGTGTATATAAAGCATTCTGCTCCCATTCTTGGGGAGGATAGGATTGATATGTTGCAATTGAAATCTTTTATAAGAGAAACATCAGTCAAACATTAAGCTTTTTTCACTAAAACTTGGGCATATCAATCCTATCCTCCCTTAGAATGGGAGCAAAATGCTTTATATACACACGAGGCTTTGTCCTTCCTATTGTGCCTTCTTGGTAGAAGTTAATGAAGCTAACCTTTCAAGTGTAGCTTCTGTAATGAAATACAAGTGTCAAAAACAATGTCACAAAGTGACTATAGGAGGGCACAAATGCATAAGCAAGATGCCACTAATGAACCAAATACAATGAGCCACAAAGGGGCAAACACCAAACACAAATAAAGTGAGAAGAGAGAACTAAAAATATAAGTACCAATGTATTAAGAAATGCTTGAAAAAGCATTGAGAAAGAAGGGGGTCTTCACCCCTTTTTATACAAAGAATGGGATCCTAGAGAGGAGGCAGCTATAGAGTATTGGGCATGGTTGCCAGTTGAGGAAGCGGGAGCGGGAAGCGATACGGGAAGCGGGAGCGGGAAGCGAGGCACTTTCAAAATTTTAGGAAGCGGGGAAGCGTGGGACCACTTAGGAGCGATTCGGGAAGCGTCTCGGAAGCGACCTAGGAAGCGTCTCGGAAGCGACCTAGGAAGCGTCTCGGAAGCGAGGGGGAAGCGAAAAAAATAAAAATAAAAAATACAAAAAAATTGAAAAAAACAGGGGAAGCGAGGGGGAAGCGTGATGGGAAGCGCGCTTCCCATTAAAGGGAAGCGCGTCCCCCATTAAAGGGAAGCGCGCTTCCCAAAAAAGGGGGATGCTTCCCCCCACGCTTCGGAAGCGCAACGTTTCGCGCTTCCGAAGCGCGCTTCGGGGAAGCGCGCTTCCCCTTTTAGCTAGGTGCTTCCGGTAACTCTGGTATTGGGAGCCCCCCAACGATCATAGTATCCCAACGGCTCAAATGTGGGCCCCTTTACATTGATTAACTAAATAATAAAAACAAAAATAAGAAAAATAAAAAGAAACTAAAAAACAATCCTAATGGACAATGTTATTTTACATTAAAGAAAAAGATTAAATTGACCTAATGGGCATTACAAAAGATAAAAGAGAAATAATATATATATATATATATATATATATATATATATATATATATATATATATATATATATATATATATGGTATACATATATTTTAACACCCCCCTAAAAGTGACAGTGAGATCACCAAAAGTTTGCTTAGAAGAAAGGAGAACCTAAGGGATGGTAAAGCTTTCATAAAGAAATCTGCAAGCTGGTACTCTGAAGTGTTGTATGGAAGTTCAATAGTGCCCCGTAAAAACTCATCTTGAACATAATGACAGTCCATCTCAATGTGCTTTGTCTGTTCATGAAATGTATGATTGCTAGCAATGTAGATAAAACTTTTGTTATCGCAGCATAGCTTCGAAGGAATAGAGATAATAACTCCCATATCTTTGAGCAAACTTCATAACCAAACAAGTTCAGTTGTAGTGGTGGCCATTGGCCTATACTCGGCTTCTGTGGAAGATAAGGAAACCTTCTGTTGCTTCTTATATCTCCAAGATATTAACGATTCTTCAAGAAAAACAAAATAACCTATGGTAGAAATATGATCATTGAGGTTTTCACCCCCAATCAGAGTAAGTATAATAAGCAAATAAATTTTGAGATAAAGAAGAAGATAAGAATAACCCTTTTGTTATAGTTTCCTTCGGATATCTGATAATTTGCATGACCGCTGCCATGTGAATAGTAGTAAGAGCATTCTAAAACTGACTTCCATTGTCTACAACATGAACAATGTATGTCCTGGTAATATACAAATATGTTAGAGATCCAATTAATTGACGATAAAGAGTAGGATCTTCTAAATGGGGGTCTATCATTGGTTCTCATCTTAGCATTGATTACTTATGGAGTCTTCATTCTCTTTTCGTCAGTTAAGCCAAACTTAGCAATAATATTTTATGCAAGCTTTATTTGAGACAGAACATATTCTCGAGAAAAACATGCAACATTAATCCCTAAAAAATACCTTAGAAATCCAAGGTCAGACATATCAAAATTGTTTTTAAGAATATTTTTAATAAACTCAATGCCCATTTTATCATTCTCAGTGATGATTATATCATCAATATATAACAGTAAAATAATTATGTGATCACCTGCATTCTTAACAAAAAGAGCAGTATCAGTATAACAAAAAGTAAAATCACAATTAAGAACAACTTTACTAAAGCAATCATATCAAGCTATTGAAGCTTGTTTAAGACCATAAAAAGCTTTATTAAGTTTAAATTTTTTTTCTAATCTCAAGACCCGACGAAAGATCCATATAGTGTAATAACCACAAATTTTTATGCGTAAATTTGCATAATTTATGTGTTATGGGCCTGGGATCCACCTTTCGGATCCAGGATCCATATGTGAATAATATCATATTTGAAATATATATATATATATAATATAATAAATTAATAAAAAGATTAATAAAAATATGTAAGGGATCCACAGTTGGATCCATTTGGACCCAGCCTATGGATCCACTTCGCAATGGGTAGCGGGTCCAAATTTGTGAACCCTAATAACCATCGAATTTGCACCGGGTCCCGGGTTCGGACCCGAGTCGCGTCCCCCGTAGCAGGTAAGTAACGAAAAAATATATATATAAAAAGAGGAACTCTCAGACCCGGGTCGGACCCGACCCGGATCCGTAACCTGGTAGGGTTTTTAAAACCCGATATCGGGTTGCGGCCTTTAAAAAGAGGGGAAAAGCAAGAATCGTGTCCAGGGCACGATTCCTGTTGTGTCAAAAGGGAGGAGGGAGGAGCGGTTACAGATGGAGTAACCGAACCCCGCGCCTCTCGGCAAGAGAGAGGGGGGTTTCGGCGATAAAAGGGGAAATGGAGAGGGGGCCTCACCCTCTTCCCTCGTCTCTCTCTTTCTCTCTTCCCTCGTCTCTCTCTCTCTCTCTCTCGTCGGCAAGGAGGTGCCGCTAGTCTCATCTCCGGCGATTGGAAGGTAAGAGTGCTTGATCGTGCCCACGTCCTTCCCAATGAGCTATCAGTTTCGGCAGGACCTACTGCAAGCGGTTGCAGCATCCATCTAACGCCAGGCAACAGTACGGGCTCTCTCTCTTGAAATCGAGTGAGAAATGGAATATGGACCGGATTCCATACAATATTTTGAGGGGAAACCCCACCTTGAATTTCCTTTTTTCTCTTTTGGGCTTTCGGTGGATCGAATGGAGTTAAGAACGTAAAAAAAAACCCTAAGGGGATTTGTGTAGTGGGTTGGTAAGTCTGCCTTAAGTGTAGATACAACTGGATCTGGTTAAATCAAGACTCTTGAGGGTGTGTTGTTTGAACGTCATTAAGTTATATTTCTTCTAATGTACTCATTTTTTTTATATATGCTTTCTTGATAAGTATCAATCCTTGGGTTGTGTATTTGTATGTACATAATATATATAACTGTCCTAATATGCATATCCTTGAGAGGAATTCCTTCCTCTATCTGCATATAAATCATTTTTGTAAATATGACTCTTCAAATCTTAATGTGGGATAATATCTAGTTAACATTATTGCAAAGCAGTTGACTACTTGTTGTATTATATGGGAAAAGTTGGCGTACCTATTTTAGTTGATGCATAAAATTTTCAAAAATGAATGAGGCTCTCCGTCCACTTAGTATAAAATTTAGCTGCATGAGAATTATCTATCTTGACATATGGGCGATATTTTTTTGAGCATTTGAAATACATTATGTTTATGTGCTTTCTGTTTTTGGTCTTAGCTTACTTTTGTTGGGATATCTACATCGGCTAGAAGATCTCAGATAAATGTGCATGCGCTGGGCAGTTGGTTTAGTTGAGAACAAATCATGTCGACATCACAAAAGATGTCCTTTAGTTTGATGTATTTCGACTGGGCCTTGTTATCTGTGTCATACCATGTTTGCAGACAATCTGTTTCCAAGTTCAGTGTCCTAGAAAGATTGTACACGGTTTACTAAGATTGTGGTGTATGATTGGTGATTTGTTGACTCGTGTCTTGCGTGACTATCCTACACAACCTTTTTTTTTTGTCCAGTAACCAGTGCCAGAAGCTTCTGTTTGGTAAGCCAACATGGTCTTGGTCCAGGTCGCCCAGTGTTCACCAATGCTACTTAGACCATGTGCCTAATATTCATATTATTGTCAACCTTCAAAATTCTTGGAAAATGTTTTGGTGCTTGAGGAGTTTTCTATTTTGTTCTTCACGAGCAGCATTTTAACCATCATGCCAATACATCTTTGAAACAAGCCATAGATCAACATGTAGGTTTTGAAATGAACGGAACTTGAACCAGCTGTGTGGACTCTCATAGCAGTACCAAGAATATCCTTATAGCATTCTATTTTGAAAAGATGGTTTAGACTTTGTTGAGCAGTAGCCTGAAATCTGGAAATGAACTGATTATTCTTTAGATTGTCTCCATTAGTGGAGACAATTTATGCCACCAGGCAATATATGGTTATTTCAAAATTTTAACACACACGGCATAAATCTAGATCTATCTGTAAATTGTGATCCACTTCTAATGCTATCTATTTGGGGCAAGTGTTGTGCATTTTTATCATAATAAAAAACAATCTTAGGAAACCAAATCTATCTTGATTTATGTTTATGTATTTTGTTAATGCCCATTTACATTGTGATCAAGATACATAGGATAGCTTATGCTGCGTTACAAATGGTAACACTTGGCTGTTTTCTCATGCATGAGTCTACATGGAATTGAAGTATGTCTACATGCGAGTGGTTGTAAGAGTGTGCACATAGCTGTTGTACGTGTGTATTGCAAGGAAATCGTGCATACAAATACTAAAGGAAATCATGCATTTGACATGAATATGTGAATCCGAGGGAAACATGCAATGGATATGAGATTGCGAATTCATATGCATGCATATGCTTATCACTGTTTTGTGCGCATTTTAATTGGCATGCATAAATGTACATTGTGAAACATTCAAAAGTGATGCATTGTGGTATGCTATTCATGGTTTTTGCATATGGTGCATCGATGATCGAAAGGAATCATCGTGGGCCTGATGGGCCTTGAGCTTTGTGTTGCTCCTTCTTTAATTGTTTAAAATGTATCGCAAAAATCACATTTATATTATGGTTTTAATTGTGTTGTTTTATTGTTGCCACGGGTAGTAGACCGTGCAGAGCTGCGCATGCTGATTTGCGAACTTATCTTTGTATGCTGATTTGCAAGTTTATGTTATTCATTCTGCATGCTGATTTACAAATGAAAAGAGATGAATTAATAACGAGATAAAAGAAAATGAATAACATTATAATCTATGTTTCCTTGATGTCCCTTCTTTAGTGTAGGGAATCTTGGAGGTTGCGGTTTGGGGGAAACCGTGAGGATACAAAAACTCCGTGTGCGTTGTTGTTGCCCCTGAACCCGATATTGAGGTTCTTCTCCTGGCCACGGTTTTAGGGAGAATCCGTCACTTTTCCTGGGGGTGGTGTGTTTTGACACAGTTGTTGTTGTTGTTTTGGTATACCAAAAAAGTGGCGCCAGTGGATGTGGTTTTCCCTGGTGTCCCCAACATTGGATGTTGTTTTCCAATGTTCTGATGGATGGTGCTGTTTCCTGATATCGGTCGAGGGCTAAGTTTGGAACCTGGTAATAAAATACAAATTGTGTGCTAAGTTACTCCGGGAATCCCTACTTGACCTCGGGGACTGTACCCGTTTGGTGTATCCGCGGGCAATGGTAATTTAAAAAGAAAAACTTAAAGTTGTGTGCATTTAATAGGACATGCATTTTAAAAGAGGGGAGCTTAAATGAAAGATAATAAACGGGGTTCATGCATCGCACATAAGTTATGCATATTCTTGCTATGCATTATATCATGCATGTTTATCTATTCCCTTGGTTATTATATATTGATCATTGCATGATGTTGATATCTTTTGCAATTAATTGCCTTATTGATTAAATTATGATCAATGTTACTTATTTTGTGTTCCCTCGTGCTTAATGTTTAGTTTATTTTTGCATGGATGGTTCATTGTCTTATGAATTGCTTATAACAGTATTCCTCGAAAATATTACATGGATCTTATTTATGTTCTTTTTCTTATTTGATTCATTAGGAAAATCTGTACGCAGAATTCTTCGGATTTCTGACCCTCTACTTTTATTGGTTTTTCCTAAACACAGATGATCAGTGAAATCGACACGCTTCTGAGGAGATACGATGGTCACTTTTGCTTCAGAATGCTTCATTTACGGACAAAGTAGCTCTACTTTTGTTTCTTTTAGTTCTTCTTATTTTCTGCAGTTGTTATTTCACTTTTGACATTGAGTATGAGACTCTTATTGATTCATTAATAAAAGAATTTAGTTGGTTGGTCATGGATGATAAATGAAAGTTTATTTGTGGTGTGTGGTTATCCAATTGAAATTGGAACTGTAAGGACCCCGGGTCTCTGGGAAGTTTTCCGCAACTCTTAGAAAAAAAATAATATTTCCACATTTTTCAAAGGTAGGAGTTGGGTGTAATGAAGTATGCAGAAGAATCCAAGAATGTCAATGCATTCACTATGTCCAACACGGACAAACGAAACAAGCATAAGAGAGGAAATCCACCAAGGGATATACGAAGGGCCTTATAACAAGGCTACACACATAAAAAGAATATCCCTTTTATTGGAGAGGAGCTCTCAAAAAAGCAATACAAGATAAAGGGGGTTCCCCCTATTTATAAGCAAAGGGAGACCAAAGGAGGCTCCCAATAGAGTCGTTGGGAGCCCCCAACAGTCACAATTGTGACCGTTGGGGGCCCCAACGACTCCATTGTGTGGCCCCTTTGGTATCCCAATAAACATTTTAGAAAATAAAAAAACAAAAAATAAAAAACAGAAAAATAAAAGAAATAAAACAAGTACCCTTATTGGGTACTTGTGAAAAGACCATAATACCCCTATCGGGTATTATGGTGAAATACTTCTATATTTATATATATATATAGATGTATTATTACATATGCCTTAACATTGGGGTCGTTACAAATAGACTTCTTCACAAAGATCCTCATTTAAAAAGGCATTTTTGACGTCTAATTGATAGATAGATCATTGTTTAATATATGTTAAAGCTATTAAAGTTCTTACACTAGTCATCCTGGCAACCAGAGTAAAGGTTTTCTAGTAATCAATTCTATATTCTTGTGTATACCCCTTAGCAACTAACCTAGCTTTGTATATTTTTAATGATCCATCACTCTTAGTTTTGACTTTATAAACCCATCTACAACCAATAGTCTTTTTTCCTAAAGAGAGACTTACAATTGTCCAATTGTTAGCTTTATTGAGTGTTTCTAATTCATGTTTCATAAGATCATCTTCTATGGCCTTGCCTAATCCGCTTCTCGGACCCGAGATCCTGCACATAGCAATTGGTAGGTGAAAAAAAGACACTAAACCCAAAATCGGTTATTTGAGAAATTGAGAAAAGATTTAAGTTAAGTTTTGGAATGATTCTAATTTTTGGAATATAAAATTCTTTATCTTTGCTTAAAACTTTTTCAAGGTTTCTCATTCCTTTAACATCTAATGATGTTCCATCGGTCGTGGAAACAAATGATTTAAAATAATTAAGGCTTGGTTTAGATAAAATAGATGCATTTGGAGTCATATGAAAAGAGGCACCTGAATCAAGGATCCAAGAGGACATACAGGGAGTTGATGAGACCACGGCACCAGAGGTGGAATGTGTGAAAGAGTTGTTTCTCATGAATTGTTGAAGAGTTTCCGTAAGTTGAGCAATGAAGTCTTTTATGTCTCCATCTCTTATTGTTTATTTACTTGAATTGCTTGAACTATCTCCAACAAAAGTCACATTCTTTTTAAGCTTAGGACAATAGGGTTTAAGATGTCACAGTTCATTACAATGGTGACAAACAATTTTTGTTCCTCCACCATTGTTATTTTTTCAAAAGTGAGGAGGTTTATAAATCCTCATGTTATTTTCAGGTTTAAGAGCCAAGCAAGTTTCTTTTTGGCATAAATCAGTGTAACTCAGAGTTACCGGAAGCGCCTAGCTAAAAGAGGAAGCGCGCTTCGGAAGCGCGAAACGTCGCGCTTCCGAAGCGTGGGGGGAAGCGTCCCCCTTTTTGGGAAGTGCGCTTCCCTTTAATGGGGGACGCGCTTCCCTTTAATGGGAAGCGCGCTTCCCATCACGCTTTCCCCTCGCTTCTCCTGTTTTTTTTTTCAATTTTTTTGTATTTTTTATTTTTTTATTTTTATTTTTTCGCTTCCCCCTCGCTTCCGAGACGATTCCTAGGTCGCTTCCGAGACGCTTCCTAGGTCGCTTCCGAGACGCTTCCCGAATCGCTCCTAAGTGGTCCCCCGCTTCCCCGCTTCCTAAAATTTTGAAAGTGCCTCGCTTCCCGCTCCCGCTTCCTCAACTGGCAACCATGGTGTAACTTCACTAAGAGGAGTAGAAGCCCTATGAAGAAAGGATCCTCTTAGATGTTTAAATTCAGGACGAAGCCCATGAATAAATTAAAAAAAACTTTCTCTCTCCATTTGCTCTTGCTCGTGGCAATAGCACTTCCTTCACATTAAGGTTCAAGGAGACCAAATAGTCTATAATACTCATACCCCCTTGCTTGGTTCCTCTTACTTTTCTTTATAAAAAAAAATGCCTAGTAAGATCCTTTTGAGTACACACTTTTCATGAGGAACCATATTTCATTTGCCTTATTAAATTTGGCTAGATTAGCACAAATCTTGTGCTTCACGTATCCATGAAGCATGCCAATATTTTGGCATGCTCACTTTCCCAATCTTCAACTTTGGATTGGTATTCTTTAATAGCTTTGGCTTTTTCTTCATCACCCAAAGCTTTTTCTTCATTCCTTTCTTTCTTGGTGAGCTTTAACTGTAGTTCCGGAATTGTTTTTCATAACGGCCACCTACATTCTATAGTTGGTCTCATTCAAATTGAATGAGAGATCAATCTTTGCATCTTTGGCAGCCATTGTGGAGGAGTTGAAGAAAAACAAGAATGTGAAGCTTAATCACACTCAAATACAAAAGAAAGAAGTTCCAAGAGTGTTCAAATACCTACATGGCTCTGATACCATATAATGAAATATAAGTGTCAAAAACAATGTCACAAAGTGACTACAAGAGTGCACAAATGCATAAGCAAGACGTCACTAATGAACAAAATACAATGTGTCATAAAGGGCAAACACCAAACACACACAAAGTGAGAAGTGAGAACTAAAAATATAAGTAATAATGTATTAAGAAATGCTTGAAAAAACATTGAGAACGAAGGGGGTATTCACCCCTTTTTTATACAAAGAATGGGACCCTAGAGGAGCCCCCATGGATTCGTTGGGAGCCCCCCAACGGCTCTAATGTGGACCCCTTTACATTGATTAACTAAATAATAAAAACAAAAATAAGAAAAATAAAAAAGAAACTAAAGAAACAATCCTAATGGACGTGTGTTTTACATTGAAGAAAAAGACTAAATTACCCCTAGTGGGCATTACAAAAGATAAAAGGAAAATAATATATATATATATATATATATATATATATATATATATATGGTATACATATATTTTAACAGCTTCCACTACCAAGGAGGCCTTTTTCCAGGTGTGGAAGCTACCACTTATAGAATGAAAGCCGCTGATGAGGTCACTTCCCATCATGCCTTCTTGGTAGAAGTTAACATAGCTCACCCTTCTGGTGTAGCTTCCACTGCTAAGGAGGCCTTTTTTTCTGGTGTGGAAGCTACCGCCTCTAGTATGAAAGCCGCTTTCCATATATATTTATATATATAGGCTTTAATTTTTTTTATTTGGATCAAAGAGAGAAGAAGAAGGGCATGTAAAAGTTATACTTAACATTGCATTCATGATGCTCAACGTGCTTCTAAATGGTTACATTTGGTCATCATGTGAAATGTGAGTTCGACTCCATAATTACTAATCATAAAAGTATAAAAGTTTATGAAACTAGCCATGTGTTACCTACCTCTATGAGGATCTCACCAAATTATAAAAGGAACATTAGCAGGCCACCATCTCATCAGGAAAAGATAGCAGGGGATCAATTTACCTAATTGCTGCTTTTAGAAATGATGAGCATCCCTCAACACGTGTCTTTGCAGACATCAATGCCTCAGAGAGCTTTTGCATATCGTCATCATCCATCATTAAGTGATGTGGCACAGTAATTTGTGGGAAATCAGCATACATGGCTCTGATACGATCTGATATACAGGCTTATGTCATGATCATATTGGTAAAATCAACTCAAAACATGAAGGATAACCAAAAGGAACTTAATAATAATGGCCAATGAAAGAAGAGTAGAGGGAAACAACATATACATCAAACCATTGACAAATTTTATATAACAAAACAGTTGGACTTCAAATTTGGGTGTAAAACAGAAATTCCTGAAAGTAAAACTCAAAACAGTTACAAGGTGGTAGAAGCATCCATCCAAGCAGCAAAAAGAATTCAATCATTTAAACCAGTTGAAATCTCAGAAGACCAATCACGGAAACAAGTGTACGATCCCAATATTCATGCTATTTTTGTGCAGCCAGCAGTAAAAGACGTTAACAGAGAAACAACACCTACACAGCATCGATTAATCTCTCCAGGAAATGTTTGTAATTGAGCTAAAGGAAAGTGACATGGAAGGCAAAGGAAATAACGTTTCTGGTTGACCAGGATTCTCATCCATGAAAAATCCTGTTTGTCCAGCCCTAGGTACCACTGCTATGATATTTCATGTAAGATCAGATCTATCCTATTCTTGTTAATTGTATATTTAGTAATGCTCCCATAAATAACCTTATGTTTCATTTCCAAATTATATTCATAAATCTATATAAAAAATCAATTTAGTTTTAAATGATAATGTGAATATATCGCAGATCAAACTTGCATTCATATAGCTAGTCGTTTTCAGGCTTACATTGACCTCAGTAACACATCCTGAACAGGTCTTTCACGATACAGACTATAGTATAGTATACTTTTTTATACATAAACCTGATAATACATACACTAGTATTTTACTATTTTTTCATATTCATACATAATATATCTGTTACATCCTTATATAAGGCAAATAAAATATCCAGTTCTGTTTAATTATACAGGTCTGCTTTTCTTATAAGCACAATCATCTATCTTCTTAGTTCTGATTTATGTGCTCATCATCTTTTTCAATTAAGATTTTGTTATTTGTTTTTCAGTACACATTTTTTGCTGCAATATTTGATATGTGCCTCAACCTCGTGATTGGTTGTTTACTACACATTTAAATAGGTGTTCTCCCTGTCATACGCACCCTTTTTTGTTTTTAATTTGTATAATTCATTTGTTTTGTCTTTTTTTTAAACATGAGAAAAATCAATTTTTTCAAGAGAATTTGACTGTCCTGTTGCCAATTTAAACTTTTATCACTATGTTTCCCAATGTATTGTTAAGATATGTATATTCATATACATATTGTATATGTATGTATATTATATATATATATATTATACCCATGTCAACTATGTGGTTGACTTGGGGATGGCTGGTTGTTGAACTGCTGGTCCAACGGCTAGAAATCTAGCCATTGGACTAGGTCCAAATCTAGCCGTTGGATTGGTTCTCCTATCTCTCCTTTTAATCCCTCTTTTCTCCCTCTTATTCTCTATATAAAGAGTGGGTGTATGCCTTTGTATTAGTGAGAGAGTGATGGATAGTTTTTTAGGTTTTGAGTGTTGTACTGATGTTCTTTTGTAATTTTTCATTTCTTTTATATTATTTGAATTTCATACTTAATGAAATTGTTTATTTTAAAGTTTTGCATTCTAAGGGTATTTCCATTGTGAATGTGTGTTTAACTATATTATATTTTGGCTCATGGGACGCATTCTAGAGTGCATTGGGATTCGTACTATTTCATGACATGGTATCAAAGCGAGGCATCGAGGTCTTGAGAAAGATTTGTATTAATGGATGGTTCTAGTAGGTATCTTTGGCTTTTCTATTTTCATAACGGTAAGTGCTTGTAAAAGGGTTTGATAAAATTAAATGTTTTTGAAATATGTGATGTGTAGTGAAAAATTATGTTTTGCAAAATATGTGATTTATTAAAATCTTGTGTGTTGCATGTATGTTTGAGTGATATTGTTCTATCAAGCAAGACTATTTTCAAATGACTTGTGTTGGATTAAGGCATCTTTAGGTATACACCTAAAATAGTCGTTATTAAATAGCATAAGCATGACTTGTTATCATATACTTAAACTTTTTTTGTGCTCATCTTAGTGGTTTCTTTCTTGTGTATCAATATCTCATATCATGCATCTTGGAGATTGTATATTCATTGCATTGTGAGAAAAATCTCTTGTTTAATGCGAGATCATATGTGGGTTCATAGTTATGTTATTAAAATCTCTATGGCTCTTTGAGAATATTTTATCAATAATGTCAACATTTTTATGTTTATGCATAGCTCTTAGTTGGCTCTTTGACTTATGATCTTTTTAAAAATTCTTATGCATCGTAATTCACATGCCTATTTACTTATTCAAATTTGTAAAAATTGTCATAAGACATCTTATGTTACATTGCATGTGATTGCATCGATTGACATATTGATTGTGCATTTAATTGCACTAATTCTTATGATAAGGTTTTCATCTAACTTTATTGGATTTGATTTGAAACTTGTTTTTTCAAATCGGTTATTTGATATGAACTCACCTATTTGGAAATTGATTTCCGTGATTATTTATGGTCTTCTTATGGGATCGATTTTGTCCTTCACAAAATTTTATATATGATGCATCATTTCTCTTGGCCTTGTTGTTGGGTTAGAGTTAGCCGTTGAGGTGAATTATGTATACACCTCATGTCATCTTATTGTTAAAATGTAACATATATATAATAATAATATTATTATTCTATTATATATTTTTTTCCTATTTTATTTTATTTTATTTTTTCTTTTATTTTCATGTATTTTATATTATCTAGTTCATATAGAACTAGATAATATAGTTTGGTTAAGTTCCAACCGGAACTTAACCAAACAATCTAGTTGTTGGAACTAGTCCAACGGCTAGATTTCTAGCCATTGGACTAGTCCAACGACTAGAAGGGAGAGCTCCTTATGAGCTCTCCCTCTTGCTCTTGTATAAACAAGGGTGCAGCCCCCTCTTGTAATATAATCTTCTCAAATGCTTTTTAAGCATTTGTCTACTTCAATAAAATAGCATTATTTATTTGTGGTTTTCTGCTTTTACCCTTTTATGAGCCTTGCTTAAAGTGTCTTGTAAACACTTCCTTTTAAGTAATATGAGTGCATTCGTGGAAGATCACCATTTCATTACATGATAACAGAGCCGCGGGATTGCTAGATCTTGGAAAAAGGTTGCCTCGGTTTCTGTGTCCCTTGTGCAAAAGGTGTGTCATCACCTTGTTCTTGCAAAGTGTTTCGCCACTTAGAGAGAGGTGTTTTATCACTTCATTATCGACTTCAAATCGCATCATTTGAAGGGCTTCAACATCTTGTATTGTATCTCTTTCCCTTCCTACTTTTTTGTTTTTGTTCTTTTCTTCTATCTTTCTCCTTTTTTTCCCCTCTTGTAAACAATGGATGACAATGATAAAGTCACCATCATCCCCATGAAATTAAGTGATACAAATTATGTAACGTGGGCTTCAATCATGAAGCACCACATATGGGGTAAAGGCTTATGGGAGATTGTGGATGGTTCTGATTCGGAACCTAAATTATCTTTTACCAAAAAAGAGGGAGATAAGGAGGTCCCATTATCAGAAGAGGAGAAAATAAAGGATTTAGCCTCCTATAAAAAAAAATGGAAAGAGTGGAGAATGGGACATGCGAAAATAATGTCATAACTTATCAATAGTGTTGACATTAAAAAGTGCTCTAGTCTTACCAAATTTGATCATGACGATAAGGCATAAGAATACCTTAAAAATATGTATTCCCTTAAAGATTTTGCACATGTGTGCAATCTTCAAGAGAAGGTTGGATGATGACCCAAGGAGACAAACCAATTCGAGAATATTACAATGGGTTATCCGAACTTTGGGAAAAACTATCACTTCTAGAGCCAAAATGGCACTGTCCCGAAGATATTGATCTTCGCCAAAAGCAACTCGATGCTGAACATTTCTATCAGTTTATATTTGGGTTAAGGTCGGAATTTGAATCCACCAAATCGGCCCTACTTCACCGAGGAAAAGTTCCTTCTATTGTGGAAACTATTCAAGAATTAACAACTACTACTACGCCTTCATCCCAAAACAATTGGGATCGGCGATATGAACCAAAAAAGAAAATCATTCTGGGTCTTCCACATGAATCCTTCTCCTCCAATCATTTCTATCCAATGCCATATCCTCAGTGAGGTTCAAAGCATTCATATTCTTTCCTATCATCTTCATCCATGTCTTCCTAGGCCTACCCCGACCTCTTTTAACTAATATATTTTCCCATTTCTCCATCCTTCTAACTGGAGCATCATTAGGCCTTCGCCGAATATGTTCAAACCACCGTAAATGATTCTCTCTCATCTTATTTTCAATGGGTGCAACGCCTACCTTCTTACGTATCTCCTTGTTCTGAATCTTATCTTTTATTGTATTTCCACACATCCATCTAAGCATACACATCTCAGCTACACTTATTTTTTGAATATGATGTATCTTGGCAGTCCAACATTCTGTACCATATAATAAAGTGAGCCTAATAGTCGTCCTATAAAACTTTCCCTTCAATCGCAATGGCATTCTACGATCGCACAACACTCCAGTTGCACTTTTTCATTTCATCCACCCAACCTTTATCCTATGATTTACATCTCCATCAATTTCTCTATATTTTTGAATGATAGATCCCAAATATTTGAAACAATCATCCACTGGTATTTCTTGCTCACCAAACTTCACTACACTCCCATCACTACTTCGTTGCTTACTAAACCGACATTCCATATATTCTGTCTTACTCTTACTCAACTTAAAACCTCTTGCTTCCAATGTATGTCTCTATAATTCTAACTTAGCATTAACCTCAGCTCTAGACTCATCAATCAAAACAATATCATCAACAAACAACATACACCACGGCACATTTTCTTGAATTGATCTCGTAAGCTCATCCATCACTATAGCAAATAGGAAAGGGCTTAAAGCAAATAGGAAAGGGCTTAAAGCACAAGTGCGGACATTGGTTGCCACTCCTTCATACATATCTTTAAGTATACTAATGTACTTAGAGAGAAACACCTTTCTTCATCATTGTCCACCAGAGAACGTCCCTAGGTACTCTATCATATGCCTTCTCCAAATCAATAAAAACCATATGCAAATCTTTGTTCCTCTCTCTATTTCTCTCAATAAGTTGTCTAAGAAGATGTATAGCTTCCATAATTGATCTTCCAGGCATAAAACCACATTGATTCTACGATATCATGACAACCTTCCTCAACCTAGACTCAATCACCCTCTCCCAAAGTTTCATAGTATGACTCATGAGTTTTATACAACGATAGTTTGTGCAATCTTGTATATCACCCTTATTCTTATATAGAGACACCAAAGTACTATTCCTCCACTCATTAGGCATCTTATTTGTCCGCCAAATCTTGTTAAAAAGATTTGTCAACCATTCTAAACCTTTCTCTCCCAAGCATTTCCAAGCCTCGATAGGTATACCATCTGGGCCAACTGCCCTTCTTGATTTTATTTTCTTCAAAGCCTCTGCAATTTCTTTCTTTTGAATCTTGCGCATGAAGTCAAGATTCATCTCATGAAAATGAATGGAGAAGTCTCCAAGATCCTGAGCATGACAATGGAGGAAAATCGTCTTCGAAAAAGTTTCTCTATAGTTGATGATGATTCTGTCCTAGCAGTATCTAGGCCTGGGAATTATATTCGCACTTATAGGCCACCCCCATTTTGGGAGGCAAAATGGCGAGTTTGACAAAAGAAAAGTGATTTGTTATCACTGTCATGAACCGGGGCACTATATGCCCCAATGTCCAAAGTTAAAAAGGAGAGATGAAAAGAAAGTTGCATCAGTTGAAGCCGAGTCAAAAGATCAAGATGCACCTGTTTCCATGACTCAATTAATAGAGATCCTTCAACCCCTTCTCAAAAGAGTATCCTCTACGGTTGAAGCCTTAACTGAAGTAGCAGTCGCATCTGTATCCGGTCCAAGTAATTTTCCTTGGCTCTTAGATTCTAGTGTCTCATTTCATATGACCCCAAATTACAAATGCTTATCTGAATGCCTTAAAAATAACTCAAATATTTCAAAAGTCTTTACAGCATATCTTACATCTCTTGATATAAAAGGAGTTGGATGTTTTGAAAAACCCAAAACTTTTTGTATTTCAAAAGTTAGATATATCCCAAAACTGAATTTAAACCTTTTATCTGTTTCTCAAATCTCTGATTATGGATGTAATATATCCTTCTCTTCTGATGGTTACTGGATACAAGATCGCCAGTCAGGGAAGTTGATTGGAGAAGGCCATAGAGAAGAAGGGCTATATTACATGAACTTTTTGGAACTACCAAAGAAAGCATTTTGTTTAAATGTCTAGAAATTGGAAACAGACTTATGGCACAAAAGACTTGGCCATCCTCATATGTCTAAAAATCAATACTTCCCGCGTTTGGGAAAATTTTGTAAATCTGAAAATTTTGCTTGTAAAGACTGCATTCTTGGAAAAATGAAAAGATTATCGTTTTCTAGTAGAACCTTTGTTTCTACAAAACCTCTTGAGCTAATACATTCGGATGTTTGGGGACCTGCACAAGTTATTTCTAAAGGCGGTTATGCATATTATATCATCTTTGTTGATAATTTTTCTAGACATACCTGGATTTATTTTCTTAAACATAAATCTGAAGTTTTTGCTCACTTTCAAATCTTTCATAAAATGGTCACAAACAAGTTTCAAAATAATATTTCCATCTTTCGCACTGATTCAAGGGGAGAATTTATGTTTGGAGAATTTTAAAACTATCTTAATTCATATGGCATTATTCATCAACGATCTTGCCCAAATATGATGCAGAGCATCCTGAAGATCCGAGTTTTGAAGACGAATTGGATCAAAATCCAAGTCCCAAGATACAATCCAAGATAAGATCCAGGGCAGATTCAATCGTGCAGGACTATCAGGGTCCAATTGAATCTCTACCAACCCAGATCCATTTTGATAATCGTGCTACAATATCTGAGATATTTTGCATCTTTCTCAGAGATTGCATTTTTTATTATTTGATTTCATTTTGGCATGTAAGGAATCGCGTTAAATATGTTTTTATTTGTAATCTTTTTTTTTAGGAGCCGGATTCTACGGATCCGGATAGTTTTGGTGCCCTATAGGATCTTTTTGTGGTACTCGAGAGTGTATGGGAATGCGAGTAGTTTTTATTTTTTTCGAATTTGCATTTTTCTAATGTGTTTTATGCAGGATCCAATTCACTGAATGTTTTGGATCTAGATCAAGATCCGTTTCCAAAGGGGGTCCTAGTTGGCACCATTTTAGAGTGGACCATCTTAGACCTCATTCAAAATCTCAGCCTTGACTGGTCCAAGTCAAATATAGTTGTTGGACCTAGGAGTGGCAATCGGGTCGGATTGGTAGGTCGTGTCGGCGGGTGGGTTGTGGCAAACACGAAGCCGACCCATTTATTAAACGGGTAACCCGACACGACACGGTTAACCCGTTTAATAAACGGGTCAGGTAAACGGGTTGGCGGGTCGGGTTCGAGTAAACGGGTTGGCGAGCGGTTCGGGGTCGGGTAAACAGGTTGGAAGGCGGGTTGGCGGGCGGTTCGGAGTCGGGTAAACGGGTTGGAAGGCGGGTTGGCAAGTCAGGTTCGGGTAAACGGGTAGACCCGCCCGCCTAACCCGTTTATTAAACGGGTCAGTCGGGTTGGCAGGTTGGCGGGTTGGCATACCCCTAACACGAACCTGACCCATTTAATAAACGGGTTATGTGGGTCAACCCGTTTACGACACGAACCTATTTAAGCCAAACCCGAAACCAGCTAAGAAGCGGGTTGGCGAGTCAGGTTGGCGAGTCGTGTCAGATTTTTCCACCCCTAGTTGGACCCTTTTAATGCCCATGGCCAAAATTAGCACAAGTCAAACTCGATTTTGGAGTATGGCTTGGGAAGGTCATTTGCCTCTTTAATGTGGCTCTTCCCCATGTTCCAGAGCATTTATGATGTGGGGGTCGACCAAGGGAGGCGTGGATTCTCTTTGTGAAAAAAAAAATGTTTTTTGGGGTGGCTGAAAATTCGGTGGAGGCATCTTTGGAGTGAAAGAGAAGATTGATTTATTTTCACTTGGGTGTGTAAGGTGATCTTGTCTAGATCGACCTTGGCGTGTTGGCACTTGGTTTCGTGGTTGTTGTGTGTTCGATCTGCTGTTCGTGAATCCCCATTGGTGTTGGTTGCTTCCCAACAACACCCATTACCATCTTCATCCAGATATTATTCATTGGTTCATGTGTTTCATTTGTGTTATTTTATCTTATGTGTTTCGTCTCCTTCGTTACAAATTGCTTGAAAGTTGCAAGTAAACCATTTGTTGTTTGATTGGAATGAATGTTTGAAGTATTTTCATTAAGAAGTGATTCTATTATTCATAAAATATCCAGTTTTATTGGTTATTATATAACTCGGATTTTCTGTCAAAACTCGGATTCCTGAATCCTGAGCTGTCATAAATATCTCCAAAAAAACAATCGTATTGGCCTAGATACTGGTCGGTTTCCGGCATTCTTTAGCTTCCCAAAAAGCTAAAACATTTTTCTACAACTTTGTAGTTGAAGCCATTTCGTGAATCAACCGTTTGAGTCCATGAAAAGTGTTGTCAAAGTCTCAGACTGAAAAGAATCCACTGTCTCTTGTTTGTTTCAGAACACTCCTAATGGAGTTCAGTATTTTTTAATTATCCGGACATTCCCTGCATGAAAATTCGTTTTGTTTGATTCTGTGGAAAGCTAGAACCTAGATCTAAAATTTTTATGTTTTGAGTTTTAATTGAATCTTCGTTTAAGTGCCTCAAAATATTAATCTCTCTGCTGCTGTTGAATATTTGAAGTTTTAATTCCTTTGATCATATCTCATACCATTTACCGAATTCAAAAATTCGTAGAGCCTTGTAGAAAACTCAGAAAATTCCAAATCTTCGTTTGTTGGAAAGGTCTAGATCTGACCTTCAATTTCTCAGTTGAGAATTTTCGCAAACTCCGTTGTTTGCAGGGTCAAAAACACCTTCAAACAGACTGTCCACATAATCCAAAAGTCTGTCATAGCCTTGCTCGTCCGTCCCAGTCCTGAGTCCGTAGAACGGACACCGATCTGAATCCAGTGTTTTCGGATTTGTTGGAAAGCTATGCAAGTCGTGCACAACTTTTATTTGGACCATATCTGTTGAAGCAGAGTGCATGGGTCTCGAAATCATGTTTTCCCAGATTCCTGTTTGGACTCATTATCATATAAGCTTCCGTGCGCGTAAAGATTTGTTTGGATCTTGGATCAGTGCATACTGAGTCCACATCGTGTTACCACATCATTTTGGTATCAGAGCAAGGATTGCCGGATTTTTCAATCTGACACGATTCTCGGTGTTGTGGGGAGTCCAAAAAAATTAGGTACCATTCACCATGGCGGGTCGAATGGACGGGCGATGTCAAAATAGCTTTAATAGAGAAAACAATGAATGTAATCATTGTTATGAGGTGCGAGATTTGCAAAGACAACTCGCCGAGGCTAATCGCCGAGTTGAAGATTTAACTCGTCAAATGGTCGAAATGCTAGAGTTAACGAACGGCGAGTTGAGTGGAGTCCACACAGTTCTCGAAGAACTCGTGAGACTAATTCATATGATTCTGATGAAAACTTCGAGTCACATCGACGAAGTCCTGAGAGGAGAGATAACTTACAGCCTAGGAGATCCCATTGGGATTCGGGCTTACGATTTGATATCCCAGAATTCAAGGGAACTGGAACTCCTGAAGAATTTTTAGATTGGATTAGCGAAGTTCGCAAAATCCTTGAATTTAAGGAAGTCCCGGAGGATCGTCGTGTGGGATTTATATCCCTCAAATTGAAGGGTCGAGCAGCAGCCTAGTGGCGTCGGTTCAAGCAAACACGCAGACATCAGGGTCATGCCCCGATTGAGCATTGGGAGCACATGGAGCAGAGCAGAAACTCCGTGCTCAATTCCTTCCGTTAAACTATCATCGTGAACTTTATCAGAAATATCAAAGCCTTAAGCAAGGAATTCGTTCGGTGGATCAATACACCGAAGATTTTCATGATCTCAATGCACAGAATGACATCTGTGAAAGTGAGGAACAGTTAATATCGAAATATATTGGAGGTCTGAATTTCCAATTACAGGATATGCTTAACTTCGTTGAGTGTTGGACTGTGTCCGAGGCTCATCAGAAAACGCGTCAATGGGAAAGGTCTACTCAACGAAATACCTTAGCGAAACCTAGTCAGACTACTAGACCCCCAGTGCGGGCCCCAGTAGTCCCAAGTGAAAAGGTTGACCCACCCTACCGTCACCCCAATGCATCAAACCTACCTAGGGTTACGAGCCAGAATGGCCTGGTAGGAAACCAGGCTAGGACTTCGAGTTCAAGCACCCCCATCAAGTGTTATACTTGTGGGAAACTCGGTCATAAGTCCACAGAGTGTCGTGGCAAGGCCCTCTTCATCGAAGGATCGCAAATTGAGGATGATTCAAGATGGGATCCAGAATCCAATCCTATTTATGATAAAGAACAAGAAGATTTTGAGGAAAATCCCGAAGAAGAGTATGTGAAAGAAGTGTTACTGCCTGATAGAAGCGAATCACTCATTTCTAGGTGGATTTGTTTAGCCCCATGGCAAGAAACGAATGACCGATGGCTAAGAACTCACATCTTTGAGTCTGCTTGTACTATCAATGGGAAAGAATGCAGATTCATCACAGACTAGTTGTTGTGAGAACACGATTTTTGTCGAAGCCATGACCAAGTTAGGTTTGAGTTGTAAGACTCATCACCGTCTAGATCAAATGTCTTGGCTCCAAAAGAGCATCGATGTTTGTGTCGACCGACAATGTTTTGTCAAGTTTTCTATTGAAAATACCTACTTCGATGAAATATGGTGCGGTGTGCTCTCTATGGATGTGAGCCATCTTATTCTCGAAAGACATTGGTAATATCACCGAAATGTCATACACAGTGTTGTGAAAAGCGTTGAGGCGTAGCGAGGCGCTCCACCAAAATCTAAGGCGAGGCGTAAGCCTCGAGGCGTAAAGCGTAAGCCTCAAAAAAATTGAAAACTTAAAAAAAAACTATAAAAAAATATCTAAAATTATAAATAAAAAAAAAATGCTTTATTGATGAAGCAACAACCAACAAGAAATAAAAAATCTCAAATAAATACTGAAAAAGTATGAGATTAACATGTAAAAGTAACATTAATGCAACAACTTGATCTAATTAAGTATCTAAGAAACCAAAATTCAATCACAGCATGAGATCTTATTTATGTTGTTTTTCAAACATTAGAAACCAAAATTCTCTTCAATTAAATTGTTCTCTTGCCACATTTGCAGGAAAAAAAACAGAGCTAAAAAAATATCCAGAGAATAGCCATATGTAGTAGAGAAAGCATGGGCCCCTTCTATGTTCAATCCAATTTCCGCAAGTAATGAAGTTAACTGATGCAAAACCGAAGCATAAGTGTTATCAAAATCCAAACAAAATTTCTCTCTCTCTCCATTCTTCTATAGAGGAAGAACCGAAAAATCATTTCCTTCTCTCAAAAACCCTTCTTTAGATTTCAAGGTACATTGGTTCGTCTAGATGATGAGTTGTGGAGCCTGATTCAGAGTTTTTGCCCATGTAGTAGGGGGTCCGGGGGCTTCCCCTTGCGCGGGTCCCGGAAGAAATTTTTTTTTGGGGTCTTATGTTTGCGACCCAGTTTCTTATGGATCAGACCCGATCTGATGATCAGCCCATCTCCATCCTCTTGATTAATTAGGGGTGCCACCATGACCTACGATGGATTCTAAATCTGGGGTCACTCGCTCGGGTTTTCGTTGTCGACAACCATCGACCAATCCATTTGCATAATCTCAGCAGCATGAACAGCCACCAATGGCAAAAATTAGCGAAAACCTATCAAAATTGTATGCATCAACACAACATAATGTTGTAACATATGAAAGGGCAAGACTTGAAAATGCTCTCTCAGAAACAAGACACCAGAATACAGTAATTTTTTGAGGAAAAGAATACAGTACAAAACCATGGTAGCATCTGCATATGCTTGTGTTCTGCTAATTTGAAGCACCACCTGCCCATGCAACCAGGATAAATATACTATCAATACTAAGGAACCAAGCTATCCATCACACGGGTGATATTGTTCCTCTCATGCCTGTGTGGGTGACATGTGACACAATACACAGTTGAAGCTTTCATATGCATAATGTATGTGCATATGAGGCTTCATTAACATCAAAACCTATTATTTTTTTTCCCTTAAGCAATGCATGGAAGTGAAATTAAGAACTGAACAAGTTCAGGAGATTTTTTTTTTTGAAGAATAAATTCCATTGCTTCAGCAGTATAAATTACAGAGAACGAATGAATGGGTGTGATGAGATATCAGGACCCCTTTAAACAGAAAACAACAGATACAAAATTAAAAACAGTGAAACTAGCAGCCATGTAGGGTCGTGATTTGTGAGGTCAGATCTATCTAATCGATCCACACAAAAATGGCCCTGTTACCTCCAATCCATTCAGTCGAGCATCAAGGCCATTCTCTGTTTGTAACTTCCCACCTTAATAGATCCTGTAAGGCAGCACGGTCTGTGTATATTCCTCTAAAAATCTGCTGGTTGCGCTCAGTCCAGATTGCCTTCCAAGCAGATAACGCTCCACACTCGCCAGATAAATTTCCATCTCTTACCTTTCCAGTTCATGTGTGCTGAAACCAATATAACTCTTGGGAAGTTGATGTTACCCCAGTTGATTTGAAAGTCCCCCCAAACCTCATTGAGCAGATTTCTTATAAAAACACATTGACAAGGTGAGGCACGCCTCACCCTAAGGCGTGCGCCTCAGGGCTTTTGCGCCTTATGCCTGCGCCTCAAGGCACAAAGCCCCTCGCCTTGAGGCGAGGCGTACTTTTTGCGCCTTGAGGCGTGTTTTTAATAACACTGGTCATACATCATGGTAAGTCCAATGTCTATTCCTTCACTTTTGAGGGTAGAAAGATCAAGTTGTTTCCTTCAAAAGATTTGCCTCATTTGTCTTTCACTTCATCATCTGTGGTCCAAGCCACCATTCCTCTTATGGTTCCTCCATCTTCTTCTGTCATCCCCATTTCTCCTCATGAGTCCCTTAAGATCGTTGCATCTCAAATCAAGGGACCCAGTATGTTCATCGTCAGGCATGAACCTCAGGATTTATTAAAATCTCATGTTGTCGCAAAGGATTCCCTAACGGATCCTTCTCCTGAATTCGATAGTAATCCTATCATTGAAGTTTATGAGGAAATCGTGAAGGAGTCATCACCTGTATTTAAGAATGTTCCTATCAGTGCAGTCATTGCTGATCCAATTTTTGAACCGATGAATGAAGAACCCATCCTTGTAAGAGAGTCTGAAGAATTGTCCGACCTTTCTTCACTTTCTGACATAGAAGATCGTGAAGAACGATCTAACATCATTTTTGACAACCCTTTATTCATGGAGAACCCCGGAAGTTGTCTAAGCTTGATCAAGGACAACTTTATCTTTGAAAATCCGCTCTTCAAAGAAGTTGGTGAAAGCATCAAAGATGAAGAGACGCTTGTATGTGGAGATGTTGTTGATGACTTCGCGTATGTCAATTATACTCTTATTTTTTAGGCTGATGTCAAAATTGAAAAGCTCAATCCAAGCCTTAGTGAGTCTGTGGACATCCTTGTCAATGAACCCAACATTTTTGAAAACTCTCGTAGTGAACCCATGGATGTTACGGTTTACCCCCGCATTGCAGTTGACATGATTGTCGACATTGTTCCAACAAGTCTCAATAGTATATCCATTGTCGAGTCAATTGTCAAAAAGGTGGATTTTATTGATGAGAATCAACAAGACGTGTGTGTCAATGAGCTCTTAGATGTTGAATTCCTTATGCGGAGTTTAATTTAGAGTCTCATTTTAGTCGTGACACAATAGGTCTAGTTGGCATTAAAACCCCAAATCTTGTTTATGACCATCAGGGTTTAGTAGATAATATTGATTTTGTCTCTTTGACAAATCCCGATAGTAAATTTGGTCTATTGTTAGATTGTGTTGCTTGTGAATTATCTTGTGATTATCAAAATCTTAATGCAAAATTTGACCTTTTGAATTGCATGATAAATAGTCAATTGTAATCCATTGGTGACCCAAATTTTGTTATTATCTGCAGCGTGTTGATGCAAGGTAAGATTATTAAATATAATGTCTTAGATGCTTTTGAGATTCAATTTCATTGTTCTGCTTTGAATTTATCTGAATTGCATTTTATAGAGCATATTGCATTTCATTGCATCAAATATTCTTGTAATTCTTATATAGAATTTCATGCATTGTTTAGTTCTCTTTTATTTGCCTTGAACAAATTTTGCGCTGATTACATTTTGAATGTGTGCAGGGATTATGGAGTGACATTTTAGCAGAAACAGGCTTTGAGGACGAAGCATTTCGACCCAGAAGGGAATGATGCAGAGCATCATGAAGATCTGAGCTCTGAAGACGAATTGGATCCAAATCCAATTCTCAAGATCCAATCCAGGAAGCGATCCAGGCCATATCCAATCATGCAGGACTATCAAGGTCCAATTGAATCTCTGCCAACCCAGATCCATTTTGATTATCGTGCTACAATATCTGAGATATTTTGCATCTTTCTCAAAGATTGTATCTTTTATTATTCGATTTCATTTTGGCATGTGAAGAATTGCGTTAAATATATTTTTATTTGTAATCTTTTTTTTAGGAGCTGGATTCTACGAATCTGGATAGTTCTGGTGCCTTGTAGGATCTTTTTGTGGTACTAGAGGGTGCATGGGGGAATGCGGGTAGTTTTTATTTTTTTCGCATTTGCATTTTTCTAATGTGTTTTGTGCAGGATCGAGTTCACTGCATGTTTTGGATCTGGATCTGGATCAGGATTCGTTTCCAAATGGGATCCTAGTTGGCGACATTTTAGAGTGGATCATCTTGGACCTCATTCAAAATCTCAACCTTGACGGATCCAAGTCAAATATAGCTATTGGACCCTTTTAATGCCCATGGCCAAAATTAGCAAAAGTCAAACTCAATTTTGGAGTATGGCTTGGGAAGGTCATTTGCCTCTTTAATGTGGTTCTTCCCCATGCTCCAGAGCATTTATGATGTGGAGGTCGACCAAGGGAGAGGGGTTGCTTCTCTTTGTGAAAAAAAAAATTGTTTTTTGTGGTGGCTAAAAATTCGGAGACATCTTTGGAGTGCAAGAGAAGATAGATTTCTTTTCACTTGGGCGTATAAGGTGATGTTGTCTAGATCGACCTTGGCGTGTTGGCACTTGGGTTCGTGGTTGTTGTGTGTTCGATCTGCTGTTAGTGAATCCCCATTGGTGTCGGTTGCTTCTCAACGACACCCATTACCATCTTCATCCGGATATTATTCACTGGTTCATGTGTTTTATTTGTGTTATTTTATCTTATGTGTTTCGTCTCCTTCGTTACAAATTGCTTGAAAGTTGCAAGTAAACCATTTGTTGTTTGATCGGAATGAATGTTTGAAGTATTTTCATTAAGAAGTGATTCTATTATTCATAAAATATACAGTTTTATTGGTTATTATATAACTCGGATTTTCTGTCAAAACTTGGATTCCCGAATCCCGAGTTGTCATAAATATCTCCAAAGAAACGATCGTATCAGCCTCGATACTGGTCGGTTTCAGACATTCTTTAGCTTTTCGAAAAGCTAAGACATTTTCCTACAACTTTGCAGTTGAGGCCATTTCGTGAATCGGTCATTTGAGTCTCTGAAAAGTGTTGTCAAAGTCTCAGACTGACAGGAATCCACTGTCTCTTGTTTGTTTTAGAACACTCCTAATGGTGTTCGATATTTTTTAATTATCTGGACATTCCCTGCATGAAAATTTGTTTTGTTTGATTCTGTAGAAAGCTAGAACCTAGATCTAAAATTTTCGTGTTTTGAGTTTTAATTGAATCTTCGTTTAAGTGCCTCAAAAATATTAATCTCTATGTTGTTGTCGAATATTTGAAGTTTTAATTCCTTTGATCATATCTCATACCATTTACCGAATTCAAAAATTCGTAGAGCCTTGTAGAAAACTCAGAAAATTCCAAATCTTGATTCGTTGGAAAGGTCTAGATCTGACCTTCAATTTCTCAATTGAGAGTTTTCACAAACTCCGTTGTTGACGTCATAGCCTTGTTCGTCCGTCCCAGTCCTGAGTCCGTGGAACAGACACCGTTGATAAAAATCCAGTGTTTTCGGATTCGTTGGAAAGTTGTGCAAGTCGCGCACAACTTTTATTTGGACCACATCTGTTGAAGCAGAGTGCATGGGTCTCGAAATTCTGTTTTCCCAGATTCCTATTCGGACTCATTATCGTATAAGCTTCCGCGCGTGTAAAGATTTGTTTGGATCTTGGATCGGTGCATACCGAGTTCACATCGTGTTACCACATCAAAACACCTCTCAACAAAATGGTCTTACGGAATGCAAATATCGCCACATTATGGAAACTACTCGGACTTTGCTAATAGCAAGTGAAGTGCCAAAAGGGTTTTGGGATGAAGCAGCTCTAACGACCACTTATCTCATCAACAGAATACCATCTTCTTTAGAAAATATATCTCTAATTCAAAAACTCTATGATTTAACTCTGGACTACTCTAGATTAATAGTGTTTGGTTGCAAATGTTTTGTATTTACAAACAAAAACGATAAATTCTCCCCTCGAGCAATCTCATGTGCCTTTTTAGTATATGCTGAAAATAAAAAAGGGTACAGACGCTATGATCTTCAAAATGGTAAATTGTATGTGTCACGTGACTTTTCTTGAAAAAGAAAAAATATTTGAAAGTGAAAAATCCAAAGATATTACTAAATATTATTTTTTAATTGATTTAACTTCAAAATCCAATGAAGAGGTTTTTGAATATAATGTTGACAATGATCAAAGTCCTACTATCTCTAATGATAGTGAAGACCAAACCAATAGGGATGTTGGTTTACAGTATTCAAGACGAAAAATTGGAGAGGAACGCCCTCCATGTGCGTTAGAAAGATTCTTCGAAGCTTCTCCTCGCAGGACTTCTAGAATTGCTAGACCTCCAAAAAAATCCGTCTCTTATGAATCTTTTTCACCCTCGTATAGGGCTGCCTTTGCATTAATTCAATACTATATTGAACCTTCCTGATACTTTGAAGCCAAAAATCATGTAGAATGGATTGAAGATATGAAAACTGAATTAGATGCATTAGAGAAGGCCAACACTTGGTCCATTCAATACTTGCCACTTGGAAAAAAACCTATAGGTTGTAGATGGGTCTACAAAGTCAAAACCAAAAGTGATGGGACCCTAAAAAGATATAAAGCATGACTCATGGCCAAAGGTTACGCTCAAGAGTATGGCATTGACTACGAAGAAACCTTTGCTCCTGTGGCCCGAATGACCACTGTTTAAACTTTAATTGATTTAGCTTCTATCAAAAAATTGCTTATATTTCAAATGAGCGTCAAAAATGCCTTTTTAAATGGGAGTCTTATTGAAGAAGTATACATGGAAGCTCCGCCTGATATCAGTCTTCCTAAGGGTAAAATTCTTCGTTTTGAGAAGGCCCTTTATGGCCTTAAGCAGGCACCAAAAGCCTGGTATGACAGATTTAGTCATGTTATGACTAATATTGGATTTTGTTCTTGTTTGACTGACACTGTCTTATTTATTAAGCAATTTGATGCAGGTATCATCATTCTTCTTCTTTATATGGATGATATGATCATCACCGGAGGTGACAAACAGGGAGTAACCAATATCAAAACTCTTCTTAAAACTCATTTCGAAATGTCTGACCTAGGACTTTTACGATATTTCCTATGCATAAAAGTTGCTTATTCCCCTCATGGGTACTTCATATCTAAATCTAAATTCGCTTTTGATATTATTTGCAGGTCTGACATTATCGATGATAAGAAAGTTGACACTCCAAAAGTAGTAAATGTTAAAATGAAAATTGATGATAGAGAACGACTAGAGGATCCCGCTCCATTTAGACAACTTGTTGGAGCACTTTCCTACATTTTTATCACTCGATCAGACATTGCACATGTTGTTCACATAGCTAGCCAGTTTCAACATACACTCACCTCTGTTCACATGGGAGCAGTTTTACGCATTATTAGATATTTAAAGAGTTCTCTCTCACGCAGACTCTTTGTGTGCATCGTCATCTTTAGATTTAATTGCTTATACTGATGCTGACTGGGGAGGTGATCCTAATAATAGGCACTCAACTACTGGTTTCTGTGTATTTTTAGGTGAATCTCTAATATTGTAGACGTGTAAGAAGCAGCAGAAGATTTCCCTTTCCTCCATTGAAGCTGACCACAATAAAAGTTGTTCGGCTCAAACGATTGCTCGTTGATATGGGAGTTGAAGCAACACAAGCCTCACGAATGTGTTGTGACAACAAGAGTGCAATCTACATCACAAGCAACTGGACTTTCTATGAACGCACAAAACACATTGAGATGGATTGTTACTACGTCAGAGAGGAATACTTGCATGGCACCATTGATCTGCCATATGTTATATCAGAATACCAATTAGCAGATTTCTTCACCAAACCTCAAGCAGCTCCCCGATTTCACTTCCTTTTAAACAAACTTTCGCTCATTGTACCGTAAGTTTGAGGGGGAGTGTTAAAATGTAATATATATATATATATAATAATATATTTTCCTTTATTTTATTTTTTCTTTTATTTTCATGTATTTTATATTATCTAGTTTATATAGAACTAGATAATATAGTTTGGTTAAGTTCCAATCGGAACTTAACCAAACAATCTAGTCGTTGGAACTAGTCCAACAACTAGAAAGGAGAGCTCCTTATGAGCTCTCCCTCTTACTCTTGTATAAATAAGGGTGCAGCCCCTCTTGTAATATAATCTTCTTAAATGCTTTTTAATCATTTGTCTACTTCAATAAAATAGCATTATTTAGTTATGGTTTTTCGCTTTTACCCTTTTATGGGCCTTGCTTAAAGTGTCTTGTAAACACTTCCTTTTGAGTAATCTGAGTGCATTCGTGGAAGATCACCATTTCATTATACTTATCAATCTAGATTCTCAAAGGTTATGAGTGACGTGTTGTCACTTGTCTTAGGTCTGATTGATGGTTAATTGACCTCTGAACTCATTTCTGTTGAAATTCAGAGTTAGTCATTGAGGTGAGTTATGTAGGAACCTCAAATCATCTAATCAATATGCAATTATCAAAGTTTATGAGTGTCATGTTGACACTAATCATGAATCTGATTAATAATTGATTGACCTCTACATCCATATATGCTTTCATTGATTCAGAGATGGTTGTTGGGGTGAGTTGCGTGCACCTCATTTTATGTCAGTTTAGATTATCAACTTATTGTTTGACTCTAACCAACACTTGTTTGATCTCTGGATCTGAGTGTGTTGTATCACTCATTTGTTGTATGGTCATTGTTATTATGGATGCTTGTAACTCTTTTTATCTGTGATGGCTATCTATTTTTGAAACCATGGTGTTTCAAAAAATGGTTAAAATTGATATTCTTATTAGTGTTTCCATTACAAGTTTTCTTACCTCGAGTGTCTTCTCCTTGTTATGTCTATTATCTAAGTGTTATTATATATAGACAAGAGATATTTGTTCACACCTTTTATGTGTCTGTTTAGCCCATAAGTGGCATTGCGATTATACTCTTGTTGTAGTAGTTGATACACTCATGTTGAATGTCATTATATGTAAACAAGAGATGGTTATTCATATTTTTGTGTATTTGTTTTGCCCATAAGTGGCATTGTGATCATCCTCTTGTTTTAGTAGTTGATACACTCATGTTGAGTGTCATTATATGTAGACAAAAGATGTTTATCCACACTTTTGTGTATTTATTTAGCCCATAAGTGGCATTGAGATTATGTTCTTGTTCTAGTCGCTGATATACTTGATTTTTGAGGATTGAAGGTCTAGTGAGGTGATTGTTTGTGGTGGTCAAACTAGTGTTTCAATTTGCGAAATTCATTCATTATAATATATGAGATTTTTTAATCTCTTCATAAATTTTTTTAAACTCATTTGCTCTTTTATGAAAAATGGTTGCTGAAATATTTTCATGCATTTTGCATTATGCGTTAGTCGCATGAATTATTTCATAATTGATTGTCGAGAATAATTTGCATAAGTATATGCTTTTCCCAAGAATATATTCAATATATTTTTACTTGCTTGTGTTGCCCTTTGTTGGCTCTTCGTATTGTCCTATAGTGGACTTATGCTTATGCACTTTTGTGCTTGTATTATGCCTTCATGCCTTTGTATTGTTCAAGCTTGAACTTGTATATGCTTTTGCACTTTGTTTTTTAATTCCACATGCTTTATTATATGCTTTTCTAAACATTTCATTAGTGGCTATCATGTGCATATGATTGCTCTTGAAATTGTTCTCACTTTGTATTAGTTTTTTTTGGTAAAATTGGTGCTTGTGCACTCCTATTGTATTTGTGTAAATCCTCATTGGGATCTCTTTCTGTATGTCCACCTGTTTTTAAGCATGTACTCTTGAAAGATTATTGGTCCATAAGTGATTCTTTTGTTGCATATCTAATGTAGCTTCAAAAAACAAATGTAATTGATCTTTGCTTATTTGACTTCTCTTAAATAATGGAAATCATTTCTCTATGTAAAAATGTATTTAGAAGATTTGAACTCTTTTGTACATTATTCTTCGTAGTATTGTTTGAAAAATTCATATTTCAAGATAAATATAATATTATGCATTAATGTGATAAATATATATGTACTAAAATGATGCATGTTTTTCAAGAATGTTTAAAGTCATTAATGATTTATAAATCTATCTTTAGAAAAATTTTAAGTTCTCCGGTTAATTAAGAACTTTTTAAAGTTGAATGTCTTAATGGCTATCATGTTTTAATTTAAATATTTTTTAAAAAGTTAAAATGACTTAAATATTGTATGTTTGTGTGCTTGGCCATCCTCTCTCTATAAGTTATATAAGTATAATTGTTTCTTGTTAGACTGTTCTTGTTATATCTTCTGGAAGGTACTTTAAGCATTGATGTTATTAAAGATCTTTTGAGATTATGGAGCGTATGATTAAACACCCTTTAAAGAAGCACCAAGTGGAAGAACCTGATGAACTCCAAAAGAGACATTTTATGTAATGGGTTTCTTCGTTTGTAATTTCAATCTTGTAGAAGTTGAGGCTCAAAGGATGCACAGAAACGAGAAAGAGAAAAGAAAGAACTCGTTAAAATCAATTAGGTCTAATCTCCTTAAGTTTAAATAGAGATTAGCCAAGATAACAAAATTACATTAGAGTCTCTTATTTTGTATAAAATACCAAAAGTAACCTTAAGACTAAATAAACTTTGCTTTAAAGTGGTCGACTTATCTTTAACACTCTCCCTCAAGCTGGAGCATAGATATCAATCAAGCTCGGCTTGCCACAGCATTTTGAGAAACTGGGACTGGCAAGAGGCTTTGTAAAAATATCTGCAACTTGATCCTCAGATATCACATGCTTGGTGGAGATATGTTCAGCTTGAACCATATCTCTTATATAGTGACAATCAACTTCAATATGTTTTGTCCTCACATGAAATACAGGATTATTAGCTATATATGTAGCTGCCTTGTTATCACACATCATCACCATAGGCGATGAAACATTCACTTGAAGATCGGTCAATACAGTTCGAACCCACATTAATTCAGCTGTCGTTTGGGCCATAGCCCTATATTCTGATTCGGCACTCGATCTAGCAACCACGGTTTGCTTCTTGCTTCTCCAAGAGATTAGGTTACCTCCCACAAATACACAGAATCCTGTGGTAGATTTTCTGTCCTCTACAGACCCAGCATAATCAGCATCAGAGTAAGCAACTACCTCCAGGGTACCCCCTTTCTTAAATAATAACCCTTTTCCAGGAGAAGATTTTAAGTACCTGAGTATCATCATTGTAGCATTTCAGTGTATCTCTGTCGGTTTGTCCATGAATTGGCTAACCTTGCTTACATCCAGAGCAATATCAGGTCTAGTAATTGTCATATACAATAACTTTCCTACCAACGAGCGATACTTCCTGCTATCAACGGGTTTTGTCCCCTCATCCAATAAATGAACTTTTTGATCCATGGGAATATTTGTAGGTTTAGCTCCCAACATTTAAGTCTCTTTTAATAGATCAAGCATATACTTCCGTTGAGACAAACCCACTCCCTCACAGCTTCTGGCCCAGAGTTACCAGTCGAGGAAGTGGGAGCGGGAAGCGATACGGGAAGCGGGAGCGAGAAGCGAGGCACTTTCAAAAATTTAGGAAGCGGGGAAGCGTGGGACCACTTAGAAGAAAATTCTGAACCGTCTCGGAAGCGACCTAGGAAGCGAACCGGAAGCGACCTAGGAAGCGAACCGAAAGCGAGGGGGAAGCGAAAAAAATGAAAAAAGGGGGAAGCGAGGGGGAAGCGTGGGGGAAACGCGGGGGAAGCGCGTTTCCCATAAAAGGGGGACGCGCTTCCCATAAAAGGGAAGCGCGCTTCCCAAAAAAGGGGGATGCTTCCCCTCACGCTTCGGAAGCGCGACGTTTCGCGCTTCCCATTTTGCCTAGGCGCTTCCGGTAACTCTGTTCTGGCCACTTCTATGCCCAGAAAGTATCTAAGTGGACCAAGGTCTTTGATAACAAAATGTTTTTGAAGATGAGCCTTTGTAGTTGCAATCTCTTTCATGTTATCTCCTGTAAGGATGATGTCATCCACATATACCACCATAACGACTAGGCCTGAGTTAGTTTTCTTAATAAATAGTGAGTGGTCTGACGCTGACCTATCACAACCGAACTTTGACATCACATCAAACAACTTTTAAAACCATACATGAGGACTTTGCTTCAGCCCATATATCGCCTTTCTTAATCTGCACACCTTCTGACACTCCCCCTCAACCTCGAACGCAGGAGTGTTAAAATGTAAAACTGTACACATATGTATATATAATAATATTATATTATTATATATATATATAAATACATTTTTCATTTCTTTCTTTTCTGTAATTTTTTTCCTTGATTTTTATTTTTTGTCTTTATGTCATCTAGTTCAGTTTGAACTAGAATGACTGTTGCTAGTCAAGTCCTGTCCAGACTTGACTAGCAATAGAGTTGTTGGACTGACACAGTCCAACAGCTCTTAATAGAGCTGTTGGGACTGACACATTCCAACAGCTCTAAATAGAGCTGTTGGACTGTGTCCAACAGCTCTATTGAGTCCTCTTTCAGCTGTGTATATAAAGGGGTGCAGCCCCTCTTGTATTGTATTCCAATGCTTCTTAAGCAATTGGTTTTTCATATCAATAAAGAATACATTTTTATTTTTATTTTGTTTCCAGTTATACCCTTTTTAAGGGTTACGCTTTAGTGTCATTCTTGACACTTGCCCTTGTTAATCTAAGCTCGTGTTTCGAAGATCCCCATTTCATTTCATGGTATCAGAGCCGCGGAAGTACTAATTCTTGAGGAAAAGCTGCATCGGTTTCCGTGCCCGTTTGCAAAAGTGTTCGCCACTTGAAGAGAAGTGTTTTATCACTTCATTAGAGAAGCTGCCTCGGTTTCTGTGCCTGTTTGCAAAAGTGTTCGCCACTTGAAGAGAAGTGTTTTATCACTTCATTAGAGAAGATTTCACATCTTGTTGTATTGTTTTTTTTTTCTTCTTTCTTTTTCATTTTCCTTCTTATTTCTCTTCTATCCCTATTCTTTCTCTCCTTGTAATCGATGGATGACAATGATAAAGTCACCATCCTGCCTATGAAACTAAGCGATACGAACTATGTAACATGGGCTTCAATCATGAAGCACCATATATGGGGAAAAGGCTTATGGCGGATTGTGGATGGTTCCGATTCGGAACCTAAGCTATCTCTTACTAAAAAGGAGGGAGATAAAGAGGTCCCTCTATTGGAAGAAGAGAAAATCAAGGCTATTGCCTCATACGAGAAGAAATGGAAAGAATGGAGAATATCTCATGCAAAGATAATGTCATGGCTTATCAATAGCGTTGACATTAAAAAATACTCAAGTCTTGCCAAATTTGATCATGCCGATAAGGCATGGGAATTGTAATAATAAAAAAAAAATTATGTTTGGATCCGGGCCGGATCCGGACCCGGATCCGACCCGGGTAAACAAGTCGGCTGCATGCTTTTAAAAGCACGCAGCGACGAAGGGGGGGAGGTTCTGGAAACCTCCTTCCCCCTCTCGTCTCTCGGTCTCTCTCGTCTCCTTCCTCTGCGTTGCCGACCCGCCGCCACCTGCGACCTCCCTCCGACGCCGACGATGCCGCCGCCGGCGACCACCAGGTACGCACCTCCCCCTCTTTCGTTCGCCACTCTCTCTCTCCTCTCTACCTCTCCCGTCTCTATGCTCCCTCTGTCACGGCAGGGGAGGGGCCGAGCCCCTCCTCCCTGCCTCCTGTTACGGCAGAGGAGGGGCTCGCCCCCTCCTCTCTGTTCCTTTTGATCGGCAGGGAGGGGCTGAGCCCCCTCCTTGCCCTTTTGATCGGTAGAGGAGGGGCTCACCCCCTCCTCTCTGTCCCTTTTGATCGGCAGGGGAGGGGCCGAGCCCCCTCCCTGCCCTTTTGATCGGCAGGGGAGGGGCCGAGCCCCCTCCCTGCTTCGTGTTACTTTAGGGGAGGGGCTGAGCCCCCTCCCTGCTCTTTGTGTTGACAGGGGAGGGGTCGAGCCCCTCCTCCTTGTGTCTCCTTTTGACAGCAGGGGAGGGTCAATCCCTCCCTGCTCCCTTTTGACAACAGGGGAGGGTCGACCCCTCCCTGCTCCCTTTGACAGCAGGGGAGGGTCGAACCCTCCCTGCTTCCTCTTTTGGTCAGGGGAGGGGTCAATCCCCCTCCCTGTGCCCTCGTCGTTCAGGGGAGGGGTCGAGCCCCCTCCCTGTACCTTTTCTCTCTTTAGGCAGGGGCATCACCCCTGCCTCTGTTGTTCTTCGGCAGGCAGGGGCAAGGCCCCCTGCCTCCCTCTTTGTATGTCGCCTGGCAGGTGCGAAGCCCCCTGCCTCCCCTTCGTTGCTGACAGGCAGGGGCGCAACCCTGTTTGCCCTCGCTTTATGAGGGTAGGGGTGCAACCCCCTGCCTCCTCGGAGTCCGCTGACAGCAAGTCAGCAGGGGCTCGCGGCCCCTGCTTCTGCTTCTTGCGCTTATAGCAGGTGCGCATGCGCACGATGCCCCTGCCTCTGTTTCCCTTACGTCAGGGCGGTGATAGTGCCTCTGACTTTTTATTTTGGTATTAGCTTGCTAAGATCGTTACTTTTGCAGCTCGTACGACGGATCCCGCTCGCGCTCTGCGATCCGAGCCCCCAATCGCATACATCCGCGGACGACAGCAAGCTTGCAATTCTCAAAGGTAGGGGAAGATTGCACAGAAGACTTGGACAATTGAATTGAGTTCAATTAACTAAAAAGGACAATTAAATAAATATATATGCATATATATATATATCATATATATTTATACGAGTACACATTTAATTCAAGGACGCAGTTTCGCAATCCTTGTCCTTTACTTTGCCGTTGCGCATCGTGCAAAGGTTCTGCGTTGCACTCCTGCTTACAGTCTTTACTTGCCATCGCGCGTTGTGCGAGGGTTTGCGTTGCACTTCTGCTTACCGCCTTTAGTTTGCCGTTGCGCATCGTGCAAAGGTTCTGCGTTGCACTCCTGCTTACAGTCTTTACTTGCCATCGCGCGTTGTGCGAGGGTTTGCGTTGCACTTCTGCCTACCGCCTTTACTTTGCCGTTGCGCCTAGGCTCTTGCTTTTGCATATGTGTTGGTATTGCCTTGCTTTTGCAGATGACGTGCAGGTTCGTGCTCTTTGCGTATGCCTTAAAGGCATCCTCGTGGAGGATGCAAGAGACATCTATCAATCACTCTTGCAACAAGAGTTCAGTTGGGAGCTGGCGATACATCCTCGTCTAAGGAGAGGGGTACCTCGCAAGGATCCTGGCTCTTCGTGCGTGCAGTACTGCAGAGTCGACTTGAGGTTTCAGGGAGCTGCGCAAAAGCATCAAAGACTGCTCCAAATCGAAGCATTTGGAAGGATGTGACTGGCTGGTTCTGCTTGCCTTTTTGGCATATCTCGGGTGATCCTGAATTGGAGGTTCAAGCGAACTTCTTAGCGGGTGTTCTGTTGAGAGACCTGTATCCCGTCTATCGAGGCCGGTATCGAGTCATGCGAAACATGTAGATACCCCGATAGCAGATGTGATTCGAGATAATCACATGCATCATGTTGGCACAAGGTACTGTTGTTTCAAAAGATAGAGTAAAGTTGATAAACTTTACATCTTTGTGAAACACTCCTGTTGAGGCTTCTATTGAGGAGCTATACCCCCTTCATCCTAGAGTACTTGTAGTCGTGCACGACACGTCTTCTACTGCGATGATCGGATGAGACGGTCGTGCGACCTCGAACAACGCTAAATGCAAAATGCTGTAATCACATAAATGGCCTCACATTCGCCTTCACAGGCAAGATGCTCGAGTGGTTTAAAGACCACAGCATAGAATGGGTCGTTAGTTAAGCAACCCCTAACGCACCCGTTCGCTTCTGGTTGTCTGTCAAGGGAGAGGACAGATCGGTACAAAAACTCCAATGGACAGGTTGTTAACAACCACCCCACGGGCAAAGATTCGGCCTCCCCAGTCATTGGAGTTAGGGGATAGGGGCTACACAAGTTAGCTCAACACTTCTGCAGAAGTTGGATGCATCCGTGGCACTGCTTTTCAGCCTCTGGGGAATCCTCTCTCAGCTAATGCCGTCCCCTTTGGAGCGGACTCAACTAGCTATTCGGGTTATCAAAAATACATAGAATAACAGACGCCCGAACTAGTCTCAGTTGTTTCTATGTTTTGCCTGCGCGTACCCGCAGGCCAGTAATTATCAAAACATAAGGTCTGTTCACACTGGTCACGAGTCGTGAGTTTCACTTGCACTACTGATTCGCTTGCACTACTGCTTCGCTTGCACTACTGCTTCGCCTGCACTACTAATTCGTTTGCTTGCTCGATAGTTCAGTTTGCTACTCGTTGAACTGTGCACGCCTGTCAAGGCGTTACTCTAGTTGGTTAAACTGCTTAGGCAGTTCTTTGCGGAGTAATAAGGAGTTTCTCATACTAGTTAAATGCTTATAATAATATCATTATGTCAGTTGCTACATATTAGCATGTGACCTGCTTTATCCTTTGGTCGAACTGTTTGGTGCTTATTGTAGCGTAGTACTTGTTGGCTTGCATCTCTTATGATTGATGTGATTGCATACAGCTCGTAATCTACGAACTGGTGGCAACTAGGATTGATGTGGCCGCTTGTCTTATAAGCTGCTTACATATTGTGATATAACTGTTGCCGTATGATTGCTTATGAATGGTTTGTGATGTAATGGTTATGCCTTACGATTAATTTAATTACTTATCGATGGACTGAGCCATTTTATGGTAATTATATGTTTTACGAGCATTGTTATGAGTTCTTGTCTTATTAAGTTGTTTGTTTGGCTGACGGGTAGAGTTAGTTACCCTTCGCCCATAGAATCAATTGAATTGCCATATCTGCGCGTTCTCATGTGTCGTTCACACATGCTTTGAGGGCCTATTTGAGGATTGCAATATTCCTTGTGGCAATAACACGATGTGTAAGATTATATGCTTCTATGTGAAGTGATATGATGCATATTGCTGATATGCATGCTTGTGCTCATATTGTGGCTATTGACCCCGAGGCGGTCAATGGTTCAGAGCAGTCGATTATTGATGCATGCATCACTGAGTGGGGTGTCTGTCGAGCACCTGATCTCCAAAGGATTATCTGCGAGGGCGTGTATGATCAAGACCAGGTACCCGACTAGAGTGGTAGATTCTCTGTGAGGATGTACACTGTCCGCGAACGGGTAGCCGCAAAGACGGTGAACTCCTGTGAGGAAGTGTATGGTCCAAGATCAGGTATACCATCTAGAGCGGAATTCCTTGTGAGGTTATACATTTCCCATACCAGGTGATCCGACGTTGATCTTGTTGTTGGTATTAGTAGCTATCGACCCCAAGAGCGGTCTTTTGTGTTGATGCGTGTATCGCAATGATTTTCATTGGATATGGCATATGTTGGGGATCGGTTTCCCAAAGGTTTCGCTGTGAGGTTATACATTTCCCAGATCGGGTGACCCGGCTAGAGTGGGAGATCTCTGTGGGAATGTACACTGTCCACGAACGGGTAGCTGCAAAGACGGTGAACTCCTGTGAGGAAGTGTAGGGTCCAAGATCAGGTATACCCTCTAGGGCGGTAATTCCTTGTCCGGAAGTATATCTCTCGAACCGAACGATCCGACGTGGATCTTGTGTTTTCGCTTACCATAAAAAGTTATGGTGAGCTGTGACGATCTTTTGAGATTGTTTGTGATAGCCAACTATGAATTCATAGCTTCGGCTTTCTGTTTTAGCATGATTACATGCATGACTCAGATGTGAGAATCAGATCGTTAGTGATTGAGTTAGTGATCATGTTTTGGACCTTCTACGGAAGGGTGAGCTTCTCTGAGAAGGTATGACGCCTTAGTGCGTCATAACAGGTGACGGTTAGCCGCGTAAGACTTTGAGAGATGAGGATAGATTAAGGTTGTTCAGGACAATGCGTTTGTTAGAAGTAGTGAGCGACAAACGATGTCCTGATGGTGATTAGATGCAGAGACCTCGTTCTAGGAATGAGGACAAGCTTGTTGCGTAGTAGTTCTCAACTTACGATCAAAAGGATCGTATGCTGCGTTGGTCAGTTGCACTGCTTACTTGCTTTGAACTGCTTACTTGCTTTGAACTACTTACTTGCGTTGTACTGCTTACGTGTTTGCACTATTCACCTGCTTGCATTGCTTACCTGTTTAACTGCATATCTGCTTTAAACTGTGTAGCCTACTGAATTAAATGTACTTAATTCAGTTCCTTGTAGTCTCTCTTGTGCACCTACTAGTTTTTCGCGAAACTAACCCATTCTATGGGTACAGGTGTTTATTAGGTACACTACGGGCGATGGCGCGATTGCAAGATGGCTTCAAGACTCCTTCTTCCTGCTCTTAGCTCGCGTCCTGGACGCTTGGGTTTGTATCGGATTTCCCTTAGGATATCCGAATCTTGTGAGTTTTGGTTCTTTTAGCTAACGTGCCCAAAGTTGTCAGCTTGCCTTATGATTTATCAAAGAAAAATCTTCCGCTGATTTCATAAACAAACTCTGAAGGAAAGAGATATTTCTAGTCTCTTGCCTGCTTTTCTGAAAAGGGTTCGCAAGTTTGAAATTTGGGGCGTTACAGGAATACCTTAAGAATATGTATTCCCTTAAAGATATTGCACACGTGTGCAACCTCCAAGAAAAAGTTCGAATGATGACACAAGGAGACAAAACTATTCGTGAATATTACAATGGGTTGTCCGAACTTTGGGAAGAACTTTCCCTTTTAGAACCAAAGTGGCATTGTGCCGAAGACATCGAGCTTCGTCAGAAACAACTCGATGCTGAACTTTTTTACCAGTTTATCACTGGATTAAGGCCGGAATTTGAAACCACTAAATCGGCCCCTACTTCACCGGGGAAAAATTCCTTCTATTGTTGAAACTATTGAAGAGTTAACAATGGAAGAAAATCGTCTCCAGAAAGGTTCTTTAAAAATTGAAGATGATTCCGTTTTAGCCGTGTCTAGACCAGGGAATCATGTTCGATCATATAGGCCTCCTCACTTTAACCGACAAAATGGTGACTATGATAAGAAGAAAGTTATTTGTCATCACTGTCATGAACCGAGACACTACAGGCCACAATGTCCCAAACTTAAGGAGCTGAGAGAAAAAAGAGCTGCAATTGCTGGATCGGAGCCTAAAGATCAGGATGCACCAGTTTCCCTGGCTCAACTAATGGAGATTCTTCAGCCTCTCATCAAAGGTGCCTCTTCCTCATCTGAAGCTTCAACCGGCGCAGCAGCCTCATCTTTTTCTGATCTAGGTAAAATTTCTTGGCTTCTTGACTCTGGTGCATCTTTTCATATGACCCCAAATAATCAAAGTCTATCCAAATGTGTTAAAAATAAAACAAGTGTGTCAAAGGTCTTTACTGCTGATGGGACTTCTCTTGAAATAGAAGGAATAGGAAATTTTGAAAAAATTTATAAAAAAAAAAAAAATTTATTCCAGAAATTAGACATGTTCCCAAATTAAATTTAAATCTTTTATCTGTATCTCAAATTTCTGATTATGGGTGTAATATTTCTTTTTCTTCTCATGGTTGTTGGGTAAATGATCGCCAGTCAGGCAAGCTGATTGGGGAAGGCCATAGAGAAGGAGGACTCTATTACATGGATTTTTTGGAAATGCCGAAGAAAGCTTTTTGTTATAATATTCAAAAAATAGAGTTTGAACTGTTGCATAAGAGACTTGGTCACCCACAACAACAACAACAACAACAACAACAACAACTACGCCTTCATCCCAAAACAATTGGGGTCAGCGATATGAACCAAAAAAGAAATTCATTTTGGGTCTTCCACATGAATCCTTTTCCTCCAATCATTTCTATCCAACGCCATGTCCTCGGTGAGGTTCAAAGCATTCATATCCGTTCCTATCATCTCCATCCAAGTCTTCCTAGGCCTACCAAAACCTCTTTTAACTAATATATTTTCCCATTTCTCCAACCTTCTAACTGGAGCATCATTAGGCCTTCGCCGAATATGTCCAAACCACCGTAAACGATTCTCTCGCATCTTATTTTCAATGGGTGCAACACCTACCTTCTTACGTATCTCTTCGTTCCGAATCTTAAATCCAACATTTTCCAAATCTAGGGAAATTTTGTAACTCTGAATCATTTGATTGTAAAGATTGTATTCTCGGCAAAATGAAAAGATTACCATTTCAGAACAGAACCTTTTTCTCTTCAAGACCACTTGAATTAATACACTCGGATGTTTGGGGTCCTGCACCAGTAATTTCTAAAGGAGGATTTGTTTACTATGTTATTTTTGTCGATGATTTCTCCCGACATACGTGGATGTACTTTCTCAAACATAAGTCTGAAGTATTTTCATACTTTCAAACTTTTCATAATATGGTTAAAAACAAGTTTCAAAATGATATTACTATTTTTCGCACAGATTTAGGGGGAGAGTTTTTATCCACAGATTTTCAAAATTATCTTAAATTGCATGGCATCACACATCAAAGATCTTGTCCTTATACACCTCAACAAAATGGACTGGCAGAACGAAAACATCGCCATATTATAGAAACCACTAGGACTTTATTAATAGCAAATCAAGTCTCGAAAGACTTTTGGGCAGAAGCTGCCTTAACTGCCACCTATCTCATTAATAGGATGCCATCTTCTTCGTTACAAAATATCACTCCCATTGAAAAACTTATGAACATTTCTCCAGACTACTCTAGACTAAGAATATTTGGGTGCAAATGTTTCATATTTACTGACAAAAATGATAAACTTTCCCCTCGTGCGATTCCCTGTGCCTTTTTAGGATATGCTGAAAACCAGAAAGGTTATAGATGTTTTGACTTCAAAAATAATAAACTATATGTGTCTAGAAATGTTTCCTTTATTGAAAAGGAGAGCTTCTTTGATTTTAGAAAATTAAAAGATGTCACTGAGTACTCCTTTTTGCTAGATCTAATATCAACATCTGATGAATATGACCTTGATTGTAACTTTGATGATGATCAAAGAATTATTGATCTTAATGTTGAAAATGAAGAAGTTCATAGAGATACTAGTATTCAATATTCCAGGCGACAAGAGTCTAATCCTCCATGTGCACTTGAAAAATATTCTAACATTCCAACTAGACAATCATCCCGAATCTCGAGGCCTCCAGGAAAGTTTGTATCATACGAGTCTTTCTCACCCACATATAGGGCAATTATTGCATTAATTCACTCATATGAAGAACCATCCACATATTTTCAAGCAAAAAATGATATCAAATGGATAGAAGCCATGAAAGCTGAATTAGATGCACTTGAAAAGGCTTCTATATGGAATATTCAAGATCTTCCTTCAGGGAAGAAAACTATAGGATGTCGATGGGTTTATAAAATTAAAACTAAGAGTGATGGTACTCTTAAAAGATATAAAGCCCGTTTAGTAGCCAAAGGTTATGCCCAAGAATATGGGATTGATTATGAAGAAACCTTTGCTCCGGTGGCTCGTATGACTACTGTCTGAACCTTAATTGCCTTAGCTTCTATCAAAAAATGGTCTATTTTTCAAATGGATGTCAAAAATGCTTTTTTAAATGGAAAGCTAGTTAAAGAAGTATACATGGAACCCCCTCCTGGTCTAAGTATTCCTAAGGGTAAAGTCCTTCGCTTAGAAAAAGCTCTTTATGGACTTAAACAAGCACCAAAAGCTTGGTATGATAGGTTTAGTCGTGTTATGATTGATATTGGTTTTCAATTCTGTTTAACTGACACTGCTTTGTTTATTAAGAATTCTGATGCAGGGATCATTGTGCTTCTTCTCTATGTGGATGATATGATCATCACCGGAAGCGATAAACAGGGAGTTGAAACAATCAAAACACTTCTTAAATCTCATTTTGAAATGACTGATTTGGGCTTGTTGAGATACTTTTTAGGCATTGAAGTTGCTTATTCTCCTAGAGGATATTTATTATCTCAGACTAAATTTGCTTTTGATATTGTTTTCAGGTCTAGTATTACTGATGATAAGAAAGTTGACACTCCAGAAGTTGTTAATGTTAAAATGAAGATTGATGATGGAGAACTTCTTGCAGACCCTACTCCTTATAAACAGCTTGTCGGGGCACTTTCCAATCTATCCATTACCAGACCAGATATAGCACATGTTGTTCATACAGCAAGTCAATTTCAACATGCTCCTACTTCTGTTCATATGGGAGCAGTCATGTGTATTATCAGATACATCAAGTCCTCTCTTTCACGAGGACTTTTCTTATCTTCCTCCTCTTCTCTTGATTTAATTGCATATACTGATGCTGATTGGGGAGGTGATCCCAATAACAGACACTCAACCACTGGCTTTTGTGTCTTTTTAGGGGAATCATTGATCTCGTGGAGGTGTAAAAAGCAGCAGAAGGTATCTCTCTCATCCACCGAAGCTGAATACAGAGCCATGGCAACCACGACCATGAAAGTAGTTTGGCTCCGACGATTGCTTGCTGACATGGGAGCTGAAGCAACAAAGGCTTCACAAATGTGTTGTGACAACAAAAGTGCGATCTACATTGCCAGTAACAGAACATTCCACGAACGCACCAAACACATCGAAATGGATTGTCACTACGTCAGAGAGGAATATCTACACGGGATAATTGATCTGCCATATGTCACTTCAGAATATCAGTTAGCAGACTTCTTTACAAAGCCTCTCGCTGCTCCCCGATTTCACTTTCTCTTAGACAAACTTTCGCTCATTGTACCGTAAGTTTGAGGGGGAGTGTTAAAATGTAAAACTGTACACATATGTATATATAATAATATTATATTATTATATATATATAAATACATTTTTCATTTCTTTCTTTTCTGTAATTTTTTTCCTTTATTTTTATTTTTTGTCTTTATGTCATCTAGTTCAGTTTGAACTAGAATGACTCTTGCTAGTCAAGTCCTATCCAGACTTGACTAGCAATAGAGTTGTTGGACTGACACACTGTGTCCAACAGCTCTATTGAGTCCTCTTTCAGCTGTGTATATAAAGGGGTGCAACCCCTCTTGTATTGTATTCCAATGCTTCTTAAGCAATTGGTTTTTCATATCAATAAAGAATACATTTTTATTTTTATTTTGTTTCCAGTTATACCCTTTTTAAGGGTTATGCTTTAGTGTCATTCTTGACACTTGCCCTTGTTAATCTAAGCTCGTGTTTCGAAGATCCCCATTTCATTTCAAGGAGGTCGTTGCATGTATACTGTCTCAGACAGATCCCCATATAGGAAGGCATTTTTCACATCTAGTTGACACAAACTCCATCCATGGTGAACAGCTACCGAGAGAACAAGACGGATGGTGCTCATCCGCACGACAGGAGAAAATGTCTCAAAGAAATCAACACCATATGTCTGAGTATAACCTTTTGCTACTAACCTGGCCTTATATCTTTCAATTGAACCATCTGAGTTGTACTTAATGGTATATACCCATTTGCATCCAACGATGTCCACATCCACCGGGGGATCAACAAGGTCCCATGTTTGTTGAGATAGTAAAGTGTTCATTTCATCTTGCATAGTCGGCTTCCACCGGCTATCAAGAATAGCCGTTTGATAACTCAGAGGAATAGTTTCTGCAGATAAGGCAGCATCTGACACAAACTGAGATATAGGATATAAGGTACATTGTCGTGTCCCCTTTCGTAGAGCTATTGGCCTGTTATCATCAACATTAATGTCATTGCTATCAGGAACACTTACCTCAGGAGAAGAAGAGGATGGAGACTCTGGAGGAGGTGGAGGTCTACGCGCATACACCAATGGAGGATTGTGAAACCATGAGCCAGGTGGAGTTGAAGGTGGAGTTGGATTCGGTAATGGGGGCACCGATTCCAAAGGAAAAGGAGGAACAGGAAGAGGAAATTAGTCATCTTGATCGGTTTGCTACTGGAATAATATGGAATAGACTCCAAGAAAGATACATCCGCACTGACATACTCCCGACGGGAAATCAGATCATAACATTGATACCCCTTTTGATTCTTTGGATAGCCTATAAACATACACTTAGTGGCTTGAGTGGCTCATTTATCACGGTCAGGTCCGAGTCTGTGCACAAAACAAACGCACCCAAATACCTTGGGCGAAAGAGAGAAGAGAGATTCATTAGGACACAGGATTTGCAAAGGAATTTGGTCTTCTACGGATGAAGAAGGCATGTGGTTGATCAAATAACAAGTTGTGATAACCGCATCACCCCAATATGAAGCAGGAACATTGGATTGAATCATAAGGGTGCGGGCTACATCAAGGAGGTGCCTATGTTTTCTCTAAGCCACTCCATTTTGTTGGGAAATATAGGCACAAGAGGTTTGGGGTTGAATGTCATGGTCTCGATAAAATTGTAATAGAGCTTTGGTTTTAAATTCAAGAGCATTATCAGTGCGAATAATCTTGACAATAGATTCAAACTAAGTTTTTATTTCAATAACTAATGATTTGAGGATACTAAGAACTTCAGATCTTTCTTTTATTAAGAACACCCAAGACAACTTAGAAAAACCATCAACAATAACAAGGTAATAACGACATTGGGTCCTGGTAGGAATTTTACTGGGCCCCATACATCCGCATGAAGAAGTTCAAAAACCTTATGACTGGACTGACTCTGACTAGAAGGAAACGAACTCCAATGATGCTTGCCCAACTGACATGCTTCACACTGGAATGATGTAGTAGACGAAATTTGAGGAATGACATGACGAAGCTTCGACAATGAAGGATGTCTGAAACGACGATGCCACTGAACAGGACTCGAGGAAGAATCGACTACAGCATAAATGTTTCCCACAGGGTGATGTAGATAGTAGACTGTATTTTCTTCATAGCCTCCACCAATCTTCTTTCCCGTCAGTAAATCCTGAAAATGACAGCACAGAGGATCAAATATCACTCTACAATTTAGCTCTTTTGTAAGGCAACTCACTGATAATAAACTTTGAGGAAATGAAGGAGCATGAAGGACATTTTTCAACTGCAAGAGGATATAGAAACATTTCCCTGACCAATAACCGGGGAGGAACTCCCATCAGCTAATGAGACTCCCTGATGTGCAGTAATAGTCTTTAGATTTGAAAAATTTTGAGAGTTTTCACATAGATGTTTAGATGCACCAAAGTCAATAATCCACTTACTATCATGGGGAGAAAGATGGTCTCCAGTAGAGAAGGCCACACCAGCAACAGGAGAAGAAGAACTTGAAGGACGATAAGAAACCAGCTCCTCATATTCTGCACGGCTAAGAGTGATAGATTCACTAGGAGAATTGGTTTCACACTCCATCTCTAGTTTTGTAACATTAGCTTTTGGAACATTTGGCTTCAATGGAGAAAAACTTGGTCGTTCATGTTTATCCCAGCAACGATCTTCTAAATGTCCTAATTTTCCACAATAGGTACATTGGAGTTTGCCTCTACCTCCCATACCTCTTCCACGACCTCTGCCTCTAACATGCATAGTGTTTCCTCGTCCATAACTAGATGGTACAGCTAAAGCAGATGACTGAGATGCAGGTTGAGATTGTGGAAGAGAGATGGCAAGTCTACTCAATCGATTGTATGCATCAGCAAGAGTAGGAACATCAGACCCGGTTAACATTTGGACTTTTGCAACTGAAAACTCTGATGATAGACCTGTGAGGAACCGAGCAACCATAGTCTGTTCTTGATGATCCTTCTGTTTTGAGCAACACAGAGGCCTGTGAGCATTAAGTCTTTCAAAGCCTGCCTTAACAGAGGCATAGTACTGGGCTAACGATTGATCACCTTGCTGTAAATTATATATTTCATGTTCAACTTATAGAATACGACTCACATTGGTCTCTTGAGAGTACGTATCTCGAAGAGTGTCCCACATCTGTTTAACTGTATTGTAATAAATTAAGCCATCTGCAATATGAGATTCAATGCTATTCATGATCCATGACATAACAATGTCATTATCTTCGTCCCAAGTATTATATTTTCCTGTTTTATCATCAGGTTCTGATTCCAGCAGTATATGTTTTCTACGATGTCCAGACACTGACATCATAAAAGTTCTAGACCACCGTGCATAATTAGTTTCATTTAATTTCACAGAAGAACCATAGGAGAAAGGATTTGCAAAGGCTTTATATTCCTCAATAGCCTCATTCTTGAAATCAGATTTCGAGACGTCACCCATACTGAATACCACTTCCTCAGTAGTCACCACTAATAGTGTTGCTGCAATAAACTCCCACACAGTGCAAATCCACTACTATAATAAGATTTCACCACGACAATAGATCTGCAATTAGATCTGAACCAACCAGACAATTAAAAAAATTTGAAGATAACATGTTCTTCACAGCAACCATTTATGAGTGAACGAAAAATAGAAGTATGTGGCTCCACGACTGAACAGGATATCTAGTCTTCATCACACTCAGATGTGTCAGATCTATAAAAAGATCCAAAAAAAAAAAACACAACAATTTAATATAGAGTAACAGAAGTACGCAGGTGACAGAAATTTTAAATCTTCACCACACTCAGATCTGTGATCAGATCTCTGAAAAAGGTGCAGCTTCACGACTATTTAATGTGAATATTCTTCACAACAACCAGTTTTGAACAAACCCAACCAAAATATACATGTCCACGACTGAAAAAACATATTTAATTCCCACTACATTCAGATTTTTTATTAGATCTGAAATACCTAAAGCCTACGGTCTTCAGAAACTCCATGATACCAAAAAAAAATTTACTGTCACCCCCTTTACGGCTTCAGCACAGAACCCATACTTGTATCCATTCAGTTTGGTCGACAGAGACCCATGACACTCGCAACTTTTTAGATCTGATTACATATCTGAGTCATGACTTTTGTCAGATCTCAGATCTGTACCACTCGAGAAAGGAAAAGAACGACACACCTTTTTCTTGATCTTTTCACATGAACCTTTTTTTTTTCTTCACGTGAACTAAAACCCTTCACTCAAACTTTGACACAGAACTTGAGATCACCCTCCCCAGATCGATGGCTCTGATACCATGTAGAAGTTGAGGCTCAGAGGATGCACAGAAACGAGAAAGAGAAAAGAAAGAACTCGTTAAAATCAATTAGGTCTAATCTCCTTAAGTTTAAATAGAGATTAGCCAAGATAACAAAATTAGATTAGAGTCCCTTATTTTGCATAAAATACCAAAAGCAACCTTAAGACTAAATAAACTTTGCTTTAAAGTGGTCGACTTATCTTTAACAAAACTTATAGTGAGTCAACGTAAGTTTGAGGAAGGGTGTTAGGATATATATATATATTATACCCAAGTCAACTATTGGTTGACTTGGGGATGGCTGGTTGTTGGATTGTTGGTCCAACGGCTAGATTGGTTCACCTATCTCTCCTTTCAATCCCTATCTTCTCCCTCTTATTCTCCATATAAAGAGTGGGTGTGTGCCTTTGTATTAGTGAGAGTGATGGATAGTTTTTTACGTTTTGAGTGTTGTAGTGAGGTTTTTTTGTAATTTTTCATTTTTTTATATTATTTGAATTCCATACTTAATGAAATTGTTTATTTTTAAGTCTTGTGTTCTATGAGTATTTTCATTATGAATGTGTGTTTAATTACATTGTATTCATGGCTCACGGGATGCATTCCGGAGTGCATTGGGATCCATACCATTTTGTAACATGTATAGCTCTAAAAAATTTAAAGATCACATACCACCATGTTTTTGTTAAAACGATGGTATCACAATATTTTAAAAATCAGTGTATCCTATATATTATACTGGATGCATGTGTGGCTTCACCTAGAAGCACCCAGAACCAGCATCTACATAATTACATTAGGCATTTTGAAGTATCCATTTGGCACATATATATATATATATATGAAAAGTACCATTTGCCCCATGATTTTCATGGGTTTTTTGTTCTTTTATCTTAAATCTAACCAAATGGATGTGATATAGATGCTTGGTTTTATAGGATCAGCTCTTGAATCATATAATTATGATGCATAAGCAAGATTTTAAGGCCTTAAAATCAATGGCTCAGAATATTTATAATTTAAGCATCCAAAATTCGCATTTTTTCATTGAAAATGCACAATATCAACAGTCGATTTATTGCAAATTCACCATGCCGAACACGTCTAAATGGCCAGATTTGCAAAAAAAGTGCTGGAAATGCCTAGTTCGCACAGTAGTTCTCATATCTAGTTCTAGTGGCCAATATATATAGTCATTAGAATATGAAAACTATTGTGTGAAGTTTGAACCACGATTGTCATGGATTTTTATTTATTTTTTCTTGAATCCAACCGTACGGATGTGATCTACATGCTTGATATTATAGGACCAACTCTTGACTCCTCCGATTATGATGCATAAACAAGATCTTTTAATGATTGAAAATCAACAGCTCATAATCTTCATAAATATTCAAGCATCCAAAAATTGTATTTTTCATCGAAAATACACAATCCAACAGTTGATTCCTAGCAAATTCACCATGCCGAACACATCTACATGGTTGGATTTGCAAAAAAATGTTGGAAATGTCCAGTTCACATGGTAATTCTCATATTCTTGTGACTTTATCTATCTATCTATATATATTTGTGTGTGTGTGTGTCTGTGTGAGAGAGAGAGAGTTATATATAACTGACAAGAAGGTTCATAAGTGTACAGTTTTAAAAATCTAGACTATCCAAACAGGTTACAGCCAATTAGAAACCAAGAGAACTTGAAAGGAGTGATCAGAACCAACTGAGCTGACAATAAAGCCTTTAACTGAAGCCTAATTAATTTGACATGGCGATTGTACATCCTGTCTCCACCTAAGAGACCTCCGGAGTGTCTTCCTTGAAGGTATTCTAAGGATGAGTTGAAGAACACAATCTTACAAAACTTCTGATCAATTGTTTAGAACTTCAGCTCAATCCACTTAAGAGGAAGAACCAGAAAGCATTCTATGCTGAAGACTCTTTGGTCAGTTCATCATAATTTGACTTCCATTAGCACTGCTTCCTCATGCTCTGTTCTTTACTCGAGACCAAGGCTCTTCAACGTGAAAGGTTAAACCTCCGAATTAGAAAGGACCTGAAGATTCTTGATTGTTTGTATTGTTGACTATCATAATAAAACCATGGGGACCATATAAACCCTTGATTGCTTTTTGAACAAAAAGAACAAAAAAGATCATATCAATTTGGACCATATCTCTTATGCAGATATTTCTTTTCATCAAAATTCTTGGTCAAAACATCCTTGAAAGGAAAAGAGACAAGTGCATAGCTCCTGTCCTACTAAGGAAACATTCAAGCCAAATGGTTTCCCAGTGAACTGTTGAAATTACTAGTAAGTATTTGAAGAACGAATGATTCATGTTTGACCTTCATGCCAAAATGGTACACGAGAAATGTTCATGCCTCAGCATTAAAAGAATTGGTTTTTATTATTTGATAAGTGATCGTAGCAGCTTTCATAATCTTCGATAGAAAGATCTTTAGGACTAGATAATGACATCTCTGGTCTCTCTTTCTCTTGGAAAAAAAGTTACATAAAGCAAAGATTATAGAGTGGAGAAGACACTGGTAGCGATCCTGTATAAAGGAAACCTTGTCTAAGACTGTCAATTGGCACAACATACCATTTTGGTCAAATAAATGGCTGCAACAGAAAGGACTTTAATTCTTCCATACCAAGCATTTAGGGGATAAAATATTTGTCATATTCTGCATTCAAAATTTGACGAATCAATGAAACTTATGGAAGCACTTAAAAACATGAGGATAGAAATGGGCAAGTTTTCAAGAGGGAAGCCAAGGGCACTTTCACTACAAGCTCTTCGTATGAGGCCCTTGTTGAACCATTTGTTGACTTAGTCTTCAACAACAGAATTTGAGTTATGGACATCATCCACAGCTAGAACATGTTCATGGTTAGTGCTTGGCGACAAGACACTAATAATGTCCGATTTAGAGAAAATTACTGAAGATATATCAAGCAAATTGGTTTATATTGGGAGACCAAATCAGTTATTCATTTCTTTTTGTTCTCTCCTCTTTAGCACAGATAAAAACTCATAGCAGAAATAATTGAGATGGAGTGCCAAGAAAATCTCTTTAGAATTTTGAGCGGGAAGCCATGGGAAAAAGTGGACCAAGGATCACAATAGGTATACTAAAGCCACTTGGTGATTCTTGTGGATAGCAATGACTGCACAAAATTCCAACAAAAAGAACCATCCGCTGTCCAGAATCCACAACCCAAGAACAAAATAGGGTGCAATCATGTTTGACCAAATGAACTTGTTGCTTGGATTGGCATTGGATTAAGCATGAGTCACGTAACACTCATCAAACCATCCCTAACATAACAACCTATAACGATGGAGAATATTAAATGCATAGACTGATTATGCTAATAGAATTAACTAAGTTATCATCCAGAAATTATTCTAGAATGTGCACCGTTAAGATATATGTGTGTGTGTGTGTGTGTGTGTGTGTGTGTGTGTGTGTGTGTGTGTGTGTGTGTGCACATATATATTGTATATACATATATAGATACTTAGTTTTATTTATGTAGGGTATTTTTGTAATATTGTTTTGTATTTTTATTTTTTATTTTTATATTCTGCCCACTAGGGGCATTTTGGTCATTAGGACCAAATTAGCTGTTAGGAACTCCTAATTCTAGCCTATGCCACAGACACAAATTTGGACGAGACATGAATTTACGAAAAATTTCAAAAATAGAACGCAAGGACAGACAATATATATACCCTACAGCACAAGCATTTCCTATGTACTCCATGGTGTTGACATCCGTATTCAATTATGTAGAAAAATATTCATCCATACTGATTATCAATATCTAAAAAAATGCATGCACACCATAAAAGTATACTGAAAAACAGGATGGCAAGAGAGATGACTAGTTCATCAGACTCTGGGAAAGGTCAATGAAGTAACCAACAAACAATCAGTCACTACAAAAATAGCAGAACTCTATGATGCACATTGGAACACAATATACAAATCCGAACATAAGAAGTAGGAGACTCACCAAGTTTTTCATCACAAAATGGATATTTCCCTTTGACAAGTGTCTCAACAAAGAAACCAGCAAGTTCAGCCCCACAAGTGACCTAGAAATATGTAAAAAGTGTATAGCTAAGTAAATGTTATAAGTTAAGGCTGAAATTTTAGAATCCATAGTACTTCAATAAAACAACACTACACTCAAGCAGCATGAACAACCAGAAATTATGTTCTGCAAAGAGGAATAAGAACAAATAAACATGCCTAAAGCCATGCTACCAAGATTCCGCAAATGAAATGCCACATCCATGTTTAAGTTTTAGATCATTAAGTACTCCAGCACTTTACTCCTTGCCTAAGTACTCCAGCACTTTACTACTTGCCTACAAGAGCCAATGTTCAAAAACCCACCAACTTGAGTTCAGGTAGCTAGTTTTTATCATCAAACTGACTCAGGACATGGCTAAATAAAAAACAGGACTCAACCAGATCTTTTTTCGTTTTTCAAGGAAACTAGAACTATCATTAAAAGAGAAAATGAGCAAGGAAGGGATACAAATAAAGTAAATCAGAAACGCAAATTATAATATTGTTGTATCTTATTCTTGGAAGGAATCCAAGCCCCTGAAACACTCTATTGCTCCTTTCAAACCAAATATGCCAACAGGTAAGGATACACCATCGCTTCCAACTGCATCTTCAATCCTTCCCCTTGCCTATCCTCCAGTTGGTGTAAATTACCTGACTCATTGACTGGCTACTATCCCAGCAATTTACCTCCAAGTCCAACCATGCCAATGTAAGTAATACTCTAAAGAAGATGCGCATCTAGATCAAGTGAAACCTATGTCACATGGATATGGATGGAGGTAGGACACAATGCAAATTCGCTTGTGTAGACACCAAAATTTTATGATGCCCGATTACTGGCATCTTTCAAAACAAGTGTTTGCAGGTACCCAGCAGGAATCAGATACTCCTCAAAGCTCGGACGACAAAGGAGATTTTTTCATCCATCTAAAGGATGGCTCACCGGACTGCCATCCGCTACGAGACGGCAGAACGGATCGTCGTCCGATATTGGGGATGGCAAAACGAAGTGTCGTCTGCTATGGGACGGTATAGTTACTTCGTCCGTTGCGCCAAATGTGTAAAAGTCATTTGGCGTGTTTTCCAGGGCAGGAGGTCTCCTCTAGGATGAGCCTTCATCCGAGGAGACTCTCTTGGATAAGTTTTATCCCCATTTGAGGATAAGATCAAATCCATTGGGACTAGATCCAGATTAGAAGAAGTCTTGTGACTTGAATCCCATTCTGAGTCCTATAAATAGGGGTTGGCCCCTAGGACCCAGACATCTGGAAATAAGATACCAAAGTGTTGGCCCTGCAGAACAAGCCTACTCAAGCCCTGCCAGTACTCTGTCTTGACGCTATTAAAGAACACTAATACCTACGTGGAGGTGTTGACCGACCAAAATAAGCCTAAAAGCTAAGCGAACCCTCAAGTCCGAAAAAAGTATTTTCCATATCCCCGATCTGTTTGTTTCAATTTCATATAATCTTTTGATTGGGTGCTTATACACGTTTTGTATTTGTTTGCATACATGAATTCGCGATGGTGTGATTCAAGCTACGGAGATCAAAAAGTCTACCCTATCTTAAACTTCCCATCAGGCGAAGGACGATTGAAGCTTGCAAACAGTGTCCCCACACTTCTAAAAGGATTTTGCGTAATTTGGGTAAGTAAACCTTTCCCAATTCCAAAAATTTTATCAACAGTTTTTAGCGATCACGATGGGATGTCATTTTATTTTTCAATTTCTCGTAGCTAGACTTGCATTATCGAAAGAATTTTGAGTTGCAAAAAACTCAGTTTTCATGTTTTCTCTTTATCGAACAACGAAACCTGTATTGCCATTCCCTGATTCTGTCGTCCGATATTATGTCGTTCAGTAGGTTGATCACCGTCTGCAGACAATGTCGTCCACAAACAACGTTGTTCGCAGGGATTTTCTTTTTGTCTGTAGAGCTTTCTTTGTCAGATTAGTTGTCTACAGATAACGCCATTCACAAAAAACACTACCTAAGGGCTTTTCTTTCTGTCTGCGGAGCTTTTCTTTTTGTCTGCAGCATTAGCAGACAGTGTCGTCTGTAGTTAGCGTTATCTGCAGCATCGGCAAAAACTGCTTTTGTGTCTGCAGACAATGTTGTCTACTCTGCCTGCAGTTTTGGCAAGTTATGTCATCTGTTAGATTCTGCCATCTAATAGATTGGTCGTTCAGTAGCCTTTTTCGTCCAAACGACTCTTCCATCCGTACCGGTGTGGTGTAGATCAATATTATTTTGCTTTGCTTCTTTTTTTGCTAGATCTTCTATTTAGTTTTTTTTTGTTACTTGATTTAGCTCACGTATAGGTTGTCTTGCATTAAGCTCAGGCATAAACATCAGGTTTAGGCTTATTACATCTTAGAAACCCTTGTTGGAGATTTCCATGCCATATAGAAATTAGAAAAATACGACCTCCAGCAAGTTAGGGCTTGTTTAGGACACTGCTTTATCTCATTGTGTACTCACTTTGAAATTTCTGAAAATTTGGCCAAGTGTTGTAGAAACATCAATAAAATGTCTGATGCTAGATTATGATATTCGAGTCTAGGCTTAGTCAGCGATAAGACCTAAACAAGTCAATTAATAGGTGATTAAAACTTTTATTTTTGACCTTTAAAATCAAACAAAATTCAGGTTAAATTCAGGCAAACTTCGGAGGCAAAAATTGAGTTATACATCGCTAGATGCGCCTCGAAATTCTGAGTTTAACGATATTTTATTTTTCTGAATTTGGCTACGGTTGATCCAAAAAATCATATTTTTTTAAAAAAGGCCTATCTCGATGGGACCGGGTCTAGGTTGGATCAAACCGAATCCGATCCGTATGATCCAAGTTAATATGGATCTCTGGACTCAGTCTAAGACCCATATTAATTAAGATTTGATTCAGTTCAAGATCCATATGGATTTTGGATATGGATTCGGATCTTGGATCTGAATTCAAATCCAAGATTTAGTTCCAACAAAATTAAAGCTTTAAATTTAAAATACAGGTTTAAATTAAGGAAATTTAAAGTTAAAAAGACTGCCAGAGGGATAAGGCACCCTCTGGAAATTTTTGGGTATTTATTAAATAATAAATAATTAATTAATAATTATTTTAATATTAAAATTATTAAATTTCAAAAATTTCAGATAAGGTAGTTAAAAAATAATTAGGGTTCTCTAGAAGAGTCTTGTAGTTACTATAAGGGAAAAAAAAGAAAAAGAGGTAAGTTTTTTAAAGAAGAATGAGTTGGAAAAGTCAACAAAAGAAAAAATTCTAGAAAAAATTAGGAAAGTAGGTTGGAGATAGAATTCCAGCCCTCATATGAGAAACCCTAGAGGGAGGCGTCACCCTCTAGAGGCCCTCTAATATAAAAACTACAAAAAAAAGAAAGAAAGAGAGAAAAAGAGAGAGAGAGAAAACATGGAGGAAGAGAAGAGAAGAGAAGAGGAGGAAAAAAATATTGGAGGAGGAGAAGCCTTCTTCCTCTTCGGTTATCCGAGGTTTTTCGGTCATATTCAAGCTTAAAAAAAATGTATAGGCTTCTCTCTCGATTCGAATAGGATAAAATAGCGTAAATAAGTTCCCGTAGTATTTTTTTTGGGTGGAATGGAAAAAGAAGAAAAGAATGAGAAATCTGATTTTATTAGGTATATATATACATACATAACGTAATATTGGTTATGTATATATATATATATATGAGATGTTAAAACAGTCTATAAACTTTATTCTTGTAGCCTAAGCATGCTGTTTAGGTTTTTGGGTGCATATCGTTAGATTTTGTCCTACTATTCACAAGGACAGATCTGTCCCATCATGTGTACAAACAGATCTGCCCATTGCAATGGTGGACAGATCTACCCTATCATGTGTACGGACAGATCTCTCCCCTGCAATGGTGGATAGATCTAGACCGATCTGACAAGCCACACGGACGTGCAGATCTGGTCCAGATCTACGGATGTGAATGGCTGGTTCTTGGCCAGTGCATGCACAGATTTCGGTCAAAAAAAATACATATAGGTGGGACACAGATCGGCTGAGCATATCTCAAACACATTTGTGCCCAGCCGACAGCGGTCGGCTGAGCATGTTTTGCATGCTGTCACGCCCAGCCGACTGTGGTTGATGGAGCAGTGTGTACTCTGTCAACCCTAGCTGATTGCAGTCAGCTGGGCAGAACCTATGTATTACACCCCAGTCGGCTGCTGCCAGCTGGGGGTGGACTCATGTACAAAAAAAAGGGCTTTTGTTAAGCCCTGACGACTCCTAAAGATGTTAAGCCCAGCCGACCTACAGTCGGCTTAGGCAGATTCACAAACTGGTAAGCCCAACCGACTGCAATCGGCCGAGCAGTTGTCAAAAAAAAAACTATATATATATATATATATATATATAGATGCTTAGATTCATACATGTTAAAAGTTCAGACTTGTATATATTACATGTCATGATTTTTACATGTTAGATATTCAGACTTACACATGTTCCATGTTCAGATTTTTACATGTTAAATATTCAGAATTTCACATGTTACATGTTCAGATTTTTACAAGTCAAATATTCAGATTTATACTAGTTAAATATTAAGATTTATACCAGTTAAATGTTCAGATTTTTACATGTTAAAGGCTCATAATTAAACATGTTGAATATTCAGATTGGATGTTCAGATTTAAGCATGTTGAATGTGCAGATTTATGCATGTTGAATATTCAAATTTGTGTGTTTTCGCCCATGTCAGATTATGTATTTTTATGATTGGACTGTTATGCATGTTTTCATGTGAATGTAATGCATGCTTTCATGTAACTGTTAGGCATGTTTTTTTATGCGACTACCATGCTAATGTTGTCCTGTGCATGAGGGCAGCATAAAGAGCTTGCTCGAGGCGGCAAAATTTGTTGTGCTTCACATATGCTCATGAAATTGAATACCTTATTAGCATAAACGTGCATATTATGAACACATGAATTTTGAGGTTTATTTGTTGTTGCATCAACATAGTCATGAGCATACTTGAATGATATTGATGCAAGGCAGGACCCGATTGGACCCATCGTGCCACCCAATCTACCACAAAGGACAGATGAGCTACCTCGCGTGTATGATCCATTTGCAGGGACGGAGCCACGACGCAGGGAGGTACCCCTGCGCACCTACTCCAGGCGTGGTGGAGTTCGCACGTCCCAGAACCAGCAGCAAATGGAAGATGACCTGGATCGCGGGTCGGATCCAAGTCTGGATCCGCGACCCAGGTCCACTAAATAGCCTTTAAAAGGCTCACGCCTAGGGTTGCGTGGGCAGAGAAATTGAAAAAGGCTCAGCCGTCACTTTTCTTTTCAGCATTCTTGTTTCCTCATTTATTATTTTTGCATTCTGTTTTCTTTTTCCTTTCCGTCTTTACTGTTGATTGCTTCCCCATTGATTATTGAACCTTATTGAGATTAATAAAGAGTTGGAGCCACACCGATTCACGGTGGGCTGCTGTTTTTCACTCCTCCTCCAACTTGGCCTGCATCAAAGTGGTATCAGAGTCGGCGTTCCACCTTCATCAGCGATATGGCTCTTGAGGCGGGAACCGATCCGGTACAAGGCGAAGCGCGTGAGGAGGCGAGCAACGAAGATCCAATGTTTTGTGTCATGGAGGTGTTGACGAAAATACAGGAGAATATGTTGTGCATGAGTCGGGATGTCGTCGGCCTATCGAAAAGGCTGGATGAGATGGATAATCGCATGACGGCATTCGAGTCGCGCAAAGGGCCGTGCGCAGTACCAGATACAGGCCTCACTAATGGTGCGTCTGCAAATTTGAGTCCCCAGGTTGCCGAATCATCTCAGCCGATACCTCTACAACAAGGACCTACCGCTGCCTTCCCAGCAGTTCCAGCGTCCATGCATAACCCGGACACCTTTCAACAGCACCAGGGGATCTCGGCGAACAGCGATTCCCTGGTAAGAGCACCTCAGCCCCGGCAACGAGTAACTCGTCAGTATCGCAGGTGGGCCCGAGCCTGCAGGACCCCAACAGCACGCTGGGTCCACCTGCAGGCCAGGGTTCGTGGCCAGGCGTAACAGTGACTGCGCAGCAGGCCAACCCGAACCTGTAGGGCCCCAGCGTGGCGCTGGGTCCACCTGCAGGCCCTGGATCGTGGCAGGGTTTTGCGCGAGCTGCGTCGCAGGTTGAGTTGAGTCGGCAGGGGCCCAGCGTCACGCTGGACCCTGCTGCTGGCCCGGTCTTGTCAGCCCGGCTCGGGAGGGACTTACCTTTTCCCCCCGACCCCACTCGGGGAGGCTCTGTAGTCGCATCCCTACGAGCTGGAGTTGGCGAGCCCCTGTTGATTGGGCCAGACCCAAGAGGAATCAATCCAGTTTTTGATACAACAGGACCCAGGCCTGTTTCGCTGGGACCAACCATTGGGTCTCAGGGAGCGGGTTTGGGTCTAGACACCCCTTACCCAGCCTACCTAGTTGGTTCCAGTTCGCGGGCAGCCCCGAACCAGAACCAACCCATTAATTCTGACCCTCAAAATAGACCCCATGCCGATCATAACCCATATCGGACCCGGACGGAGCTCCAGTTTGGATTTGAGCCGGGTCAAAACCAGACCCATAATCTTATGGATGGAGGATCGAGTTCAAACCAAGCCTATTATCCCCACAACTCGAACTCTGATCCAGCCCATCCCTATCTGGGTCCGACGAGTAGTGTAGGAATGGGCCCGATCCATATCCCATCGGGCGAGTCAACCCATCCATATACCCACCAGGCCCCATACCCATACCCCTACCCAAACCCAAACCCACCTGTTTACCCAACCCTGGCCCAGAACCCAACACCATACTCCTAACCCACAACCATATTATACCAATTCTACCCGCCAGGAACCCGAACCCTCCACCCTACATTGGATTTCCCGTCATTCCAGTACCACAATACCGGCCGCAGATGGTGCCCGCCCACGGGCAAACCAGACCGAGGCAATGTCAGCAGGAACCGGCGCGCCCTGACCGTCGACCCCCCATCGAGCGAGTTCGACAGCACCAGCATCCCGGCGAGCAATACCGCACTACGGACAATGAAGTAGTATGGGACAATGACATTTTCTGGAACGAGCATCCTGCAGGAATGGTGGAGCCGCGACAACAGAGAGCACCAGACCACTCCTCCACTTATGGCGTGAAACTGGATCTTCCGGAGTTCGCGGAGCGATTCGACGCGGAGCAATTTTTTGACTGGTCTTATGCAGTGCAGTTCTTCTTCGACTATCACACTGTCGCTGAACATCGTCGTGTCTCGCTAGCGTCTACGCAATTGAGAGGCCTAGCACAGACATGGTGGGTGGAGCTACAACAATCGAGGGAGCGGCAGGGATTAGAGCGCGTACAGTCGTGGGAGGAAATGCAAAGCTTGATGCAGTCAAAATTTGTGCCTTCGGATCACGCCGAGCGAGCCTACAAGGAATACCTGACCCTGCGCCAAGGCTCCCGAACTGTAGCAGAGTACACCGCGGAGTTCCATCGTCTTTCCCTGCGTGTGCAGATCGAGGAAACAGCTCGTCAGCAGGTCACGAGGTACATTTCGGGTCTCCGTCCTGCTATCTCTGATGAATTTAGTTGTGTTACAGTTGAGACATTAGATCAGGCCAGCAGTTACGCCATGAACATCGAGGACAAGCTGAAGCGGAGGCAAGAAGATAGGACGTCCCGTAGTGAACCCACCAGTCGACCTAAGTCGGGTTTCTCAACCAGAGGAGCAAGCTCCCCTAGTGATTCAAAGCCTAGAGCAGACCTTAGCAAACCTGACCAGTCAGGCCCAGCTTTCCACACCCGGTCCAAAGCCAAACCTAGTGAGTCGACCCTTCGTTGTTTTAGATGTCAAGAGTTAGGGCATGTCGCATCCAAGTGTCCCACCGTGAGCAGGAACACCCATCTTGTTGAAGGAATTGTAGAGTCTTCATCCGCAAGTGAGAGTGATAGTGACGACAAGTCATTAGTTGAAGACGAAGATGAGAGGGGAGTTATAGAGTTCGACGGTAACGTCGAAAGTTTGTTGTCCATCCGTCATGTGTTGACCACACCCCGCGAATCAGCCCCATCGAAATGGTTAAGGAATAACATTTTTAGGACCCGGTGCAACTGTGAGGGTCACGCTTGTGATGTCATCATTGACACCGAAGCATGCGAGAACATGGTGTCTGAGAGTGTGGTTTCTACCTTAAAACTCAACACCGAGAAGTTGTCCCAACCCTATAAGATGGCCTGGTTCAAGAAAGGAAACGAGGTTCCCATCACTCAGCGATGCCTACTCCGGTTTTCCATGGGAGAACACTACCACGATGAGGTGTGGTGTGATGTAGCCCCTATGCACGCGTGTCACATTCTTTTGGGTCGTCCCTGGCAGTTTGATCGCCAGACAACTCACGATGGCCGCAAGAACACATACTCTTTTACCTTTAATGGCCATAAGATAGTCCTACCTATCAAGGAGACCGGCTTTCCCACCGTGGACAAACCTGAGCGAGTTCCCCGCCTAGCAGGCCTCTCGTACCGGCTTTTCTTGAATCATTGTCAGGAAGATGGCTATTGTTATGCCCTGGTGGCAAAGCCCGTGATGAGTTCGTCAGTGTCCATTCCCGCGGACGTTGCCCCTCTTCTAGAGGAGTTCCACGACATTATGCCGGATGACCTACCTGATGGATTACCTTCGACAAGGGTAGTTCAACATGCCATTGACTTTGTGCCAGGGTCGAGCCTACCCAACCTTCCTACATATTGCATGAACCCCTCCGAGCACACCGAGTTATTAAGACAGGTTCGGGAATTACTGCAAAAGGGTTTCATTCGCGAGAGTGTTAGCCCTTGTGCAGTGTCCGTCTTACTCACTCCTAAGAAAGATGGGTCCATGCGCATGTGTGTTGATAGCCGCGCGATCAATCGCATCACAGTCAAATACCGTTTTCCCATTTCTCGTTTGAATGATATGTTTGATATGTTATCTGGTGCCTCCATTTTCTCTAAGATAGATCTAAAAAGCGGGTATCACCAGATTCGTATACGAGAAGGGGACGAGTGGAAAACGGCATTCAAGACACGCGATGGATTGTACGAGTGGTTAGTCATGCCGTTTGGGTTATCTAATGCCCCAAGTACCTTCATGAACATGATGACCCAAGTCTTGCGTCCGTGTATTGGGAAGTTTGTTGTTGTCTACTTTGATGATATTTTGATTTATAGTTCGTCATTGTCCGATCATTTGAATCACCTGCGTCAAGTTTTAGGTATTTTGAGGAGGAAAAAATTGTATGCCAATGCAAAGAAGTGTGAGTTTATGACGTCCAGTGTCGTGTTCTTAGGCTTTATTGTGTCATCTGATGGCGTCAAGGCAGACCCCGCAAAAGTCCACGCGATTGTCGATTGGCCTACCCCAAAGACTATAGAAGAGATCCGTAGCTTCCACGGGTTAGCCACTTTTTACCGACGTTTTGTAAGAAATTTTAGTACCCTCATGGCCCCCATCACGGAGTGCCTAAAAGGTACTAGTTTTCATTGGACGGTCGCAGCTGGAAAAGCCTTTACGATCATCAAAGAAAAAATGACCAGTGCTCCTGTCTTAGCTCTCCCTGATTTTAGTGCAGTCTTTGAGGTTGAGTGTGATGCCTCCAAAGTGGGGATTGGCGATGTCGTGAATCAGAATCGCAGACCCGTTGCCTTCTTTAGTGAGAAGCTGACTCAGGCCAGGTGCCAATACTCCACTTACGATGTTGAGTTTTATGCCGTAGTACAAGCCCTTCGTTATTGGCGACATTACCTCATTTATAAGGAATTTGTTTTGTACACGGACCATGAGGCTTTGAAGTATCTGAATAGTCAAAAGAAGTTGAGTGCTCGTCATGCCAAGTGGGTCAGCTTCTTGCAAGAGTACACCTTTTCGCTTCGCCATCAATCTGGTACCCTGAACAAGGTGGCTGACGCTCTTAGTAGGAAGAACAGTCTTCTGATGACTATGTCAGTGCAGGTCATTGGCTTCGAACTATACAAGGAATTATATCTCACGGACCCTGATTTTCACCAAGTCTAGGAAGGGTGCATCTCTTCAGATCACACCCTCGACCCCCATTTTTGTATTCATAATGGTTACCTCTTCCGTGGGAACAAATTATGTGTGCCCGATTTCTCCCTTAGGCTCCAGTTGATTTCTGAATTACATGAAGGAGGGTTAGCCGGGCATTTCGGACATGATAAGACGTTCGCTCTCTTAGATGAACGATACTTTTGGCCCAAAATGCGCAAAGATGTTGTCAAGTTCATCCAAGGGTGTCATGTGTGTCAAGTGTCCAAGGGTCATCGTCAGAATAGTGGTCTGTATACTCCGTTACCCATTCCTGAACGGCCGTGGGAGCACGTATCCATGGATTTTATCGTGGGCCTTCTACGAACACCACGCCGTGTTGATTCAATTTTAGTAGTTGTTGACCGGTTCTCCAAAATGTCTATCTTTGTCCCGTGTAAGCGAACCATCGATGCCTCTTTAGTCGCCTCCTATTATTTCAAGGACGTTGCCCGTTTCCATGGTCTACTCCACTCAATCACTTCTGATCGTGACACGCGTTTTATGAGTCACTTTTGGAAATCGTTACGACCCTGTTAAAGACTAAGCTTCAATTCAGTAGTGCGTATCACCCCCAGACCGATGGCCAAACCGAAGTTATGAATCGCACCTTAGGAAATTTATTACGGAGCCTAGTGGGGGAAAATGTCAACACTTGGGATCTCGTATTCCCCCAAGCCGAGTTCGCATATAACAACTCCATTAACTGTTCTACTGGTAAATCTCCGTTCCAAGTAGTGTATGGTCGGTCACCCACCCATGTCGTTGACCTAGCCCCTGTGTCAGATCTCTCAGCTCCAGCTCTGGATGCCTTTGATGCCGTCGAATATATGCGTGACATTCACAGACAAGTCTGTGTCAAACTTGTTGAAAGCTACGAGGCCTACAAAGTTTTCGTAGATCAGGGTCGTCGTGATGTCCACTTCCAGGTCGGTCAACTCGTCTGGGTGTATCTGCGTCCAGAGCGTTTTCCTGTAGGCACCTATAGCAAATTAAGTCCTAAGAAGTATGGCCCTTTTAGGATCCTTCAGCGATTGGGTTCGAATGCCTACCTCCTTGAGCTGCCCGATGATTGGCATATTTCCCTTATTTTCAATGTGGCTGATCTATATGCTTACTGTGGCAACAAGTCGTCAGAGCCGACTTCTTCCCAACTAGGAGAGAATGATGCAGGGCAGGACCCGATTGGACCCATCGTGCCACCCGATCTACCACAAAGGACAGATGAGCTACCTCGCGTGTATGATCCACTTGCAGGGACGGAGCCACGATGCAGGGAGGTACCCCTGCGCACCTACTCCAGGCGTGGTGGAGTTCACATGTCCAAGAACCAGCAGCAGATGGAAGATGACCCGGATCGCGGGTCGGATCCAAGTCTGGACCCGCGACCCGGGTCCACTAAATAGCCTTTAAAAGGCTCACGCCTAGGGTTGCGTGGGCGGAGAAATTGAAAAAGGCTCAGTCGTCACTTTTCTTTTCAGCATTCTTGTTTCCTCATTTATTATTTTTGCATTCTGTTTTCTTTTTCCTTTGTCTTTACTGTTGATTGCTTCTCCATTGATTATTGAACCTTATTGAGATTAATAAAGAGTTGGAGCCACACTGATTCACGGTGGGCTGCTGTTTTTCACTCCTCCAACTTGGCCTGCATCAGATATGCATGAAACAAAATATGAGAACAAGATGTATGTTCCAAGCGTGTGTTCATATGCATATGAAATTGTTATACATGTACATTCTTATTATGTGTGCATGAATGTGCATTTGTGAGTATGTAAAATGATTGCATAAGTTGCACGCTTATTGTGGTTTTTGTGTAAGGTGCATAAGTGGTTTAATGTGAACAGTGTAGGCCATGTGGGCCGCGAGCAGGTGTTGCTCTAAGCTTTGTTTAATGCATTGCAAAATCCATAAAATTTATTGGTTTTCTAAATTAATTATACTGTTAAATATTGTAACGGGCCAAGGTGACATGTTGTGTTTCGCATGTTGATTTGCAAAACGAATAGTGTAAAGAATTTTTTTTTGATAAAAAGATAAAAGAGACCAAAACAGTGTAATTAATGTTTCTTCCTAGATGTCTCTTTCACAGTATGAGAATCCTGGATGGCGGTTTTGAAAAATCGTGAGGATACTAAAACTCTGCATGTGATTGTGGCCTTTAACCCGATATAGTGGTTCACCTGTCAGCTAGAATTTTAAGGTGTTTTTGCAACTTTGCCTGGGAGTGGTGTTTAGACACAACTGTTATTATTGGTATACCAAGAAAGTGACATCAGTGGATGTTGATTTTCCTAGTGTCCCGATATTAGATGTTGATTTCTAATGTTTCGATGAATGGTGTTGATTAATGACATCGGTCAAAGGCTAACTGTGTAAATCAGTAATAAAATACAAATTGTGTCTTAAGCTACGATTGAGAACCTAACTTAAACTTCGAGAATTTTTTGTACCCATTTTGAGTATCTGCGGGTTTTAATGAAAAGTGAAACTAAAATTGTGTGTATTTAATAGGGACATGCATATAAAAGAAACTCTAATAATAACTTAATAAGTTACGCATGAATATGCACTGATATCATGCATATTAATTGTTCTGCATTAGTTCATGCATCCTTACATGTTCTCTTACATGTGATAGATTGATTGTTGCATGATAATTGTTCTCACTAGCATGAATGGTTATTTGAATTATAAAATTGTTGTAGTTATGTTCCTCTAAAAATGTTACATGAATTTGATTTATGCTTTTCTTGTCCATTTGAATTGTTAGAGGAATTTGTATGCAGGATCCATGATTTTGACCATTTGCTTTTTATGTTTTTCAGGGCCTCTAAAGCCCAGTGACGAGACCGACTGCCATAGAAAAACTACGAGACCTACGTGATGGCTTTGACATTTTGCTTTGACATATGAGTCTTGTTAAGATAAGTCGTCCTCTTAATGGTTTAGTTTTACTCAAGGTTGTTTTTGGTATTTACTAAATAATGAGGGACCCATATGTAAATATATTCATTTGGCTAATCTCTATTTAAAAAATAGGTGATTAGACCTAATTAAATGAGCAGACGTCTTTCCCTCTCACTCTCTCTTTTCTTCTCTCTTTTATCCACATGGTATCAAAGCAGTCGACCCTGGGAGCGTGATCTTGCGTTCTGCGCCAAAAAAAAAAAGCTCGAGTGAAGGATAGTAGATTGCGTGAAGGGGATCAAAAGGTGTGCCTGATCTATTTTTTAAGAACGAGAGCTACAGATCTGAGGTCTGACAAGAGTCATGACTAAGATCTGTCATCAGATCTAAAAGTTACAGTGGATCCTTTTTTATTTTGTCCAGATCGGGTAGTGACAGGTATCGTTGTTGTGCAAAAGTTGTACAGTGGATGCCGGCATTTTTTTTTGGCTAAATGTAGCCTATTGACGTGGGTTTCTTTTATACCCATGTTAGTTCAAAACTGATCACAGATCTGGAGTTGTCGTGAGTTTAGTACCTAGTGGAGTAGTTTGTATGAGATCTGTTTATGAGTTTTGGTCGACCAAACCTGGTAGATACACGTTTGGGTGCAGTAGTAATGTCGTGACATGGGTGATGACTTGATGTGTCGTGGGTCAGTTTTTTTTGTTGTCGAAAACAGAAAAGGGTATTATTATAGTCGTGGATTTGCAAAAAAAATTTATCTGATCGTATGTTCAGATCATATGTTTGAGTTGTTGTGAAGATTCAAAAGCTCATATCGTTGTCTGTGTTTTTTTTGTATCGTGGATCTGCATAATTTCTTTATAACCTAGTCGGTTCATATCTGATCACAGATCGGGTATTGTGGTGAAGGCAATCACTATAGCAAATCTGTATATTGTGGAGCAAATCATTTTCTAACTGTGACAAATTTTTTTTATGTGCATTTGGACATCTATTTCAGCAGCTATAATGGTTGTGGATCCTTAGTTCGTGCTATTCATTATGGGTGAAGTTCAAAAATCTGATTATAAGAATGAGGCTATTGGGAAATATAAACCCTTCGCTAATCCTTTCTCATATGGTTCTTCCGTGAAATTAAATGAAACAAACTATGCAAGGTGGTCCCGAACTTTTATGATGTCTGTGTCTGGGCATCGTAAAAAGCATGTTCTGTTAGAATTTGAACCAACTGCTAAAACAGGAAAATATAATACTTGGGAAGAAGATAATGACATTGTTATGTCATGGATCATGAATAGCATTGAACCTCATATTGCAAATGATTTAATTTATTACAATACGGCTAAACAGATGTGGGACACTCTTCGAGATACGTACTCTCAAGAGACTAATGTGAGTCGTATTCTCCAAGTTGAACAAGAAATATATAATTTGCAACAAGGTGATCAATCTTTGGCCCAGTATTATGCCTCTGATAAGGCTGCCTTTGAGAGACTGAATGCTCATAAGCCTTTGTGTTGCTCAAAACAAAAGAATCATCAAGAACAGACTATGGTTGCTCGATTCCTCACAGGCCTATCGTCAGAGTTTTCAGTTGCAAAAGTCCAAATGTTGACCGGGTCTGATGTTCCTACTCTTGCTGATGCATACAATCGATTGAGTAGACTTGCCATCTCTCTTCCACAATCTCAACCTACATCTCAGTCATCTGCTTTAGTTGTACCATCTAGTTATGGACGAGGAAATCCTATGAATGTTAGAGGCAGAGGTCGTGAAAGAGGTATGGGAGGTAGAGGTAAACTCCAATGTACCTATTGTAGAAAATCAAGACATTTAGAAGATCGGTGCTAGGATAAACATGGACGGCCTGCATTCTCTCCGTTGAAGCAAAATGCTCTAAAAGCTAATGCTACAAAACTGAAAGTGGAGCATGAAACCAATTCTCCCAGTGAATCTATCACTCTCAATTGTGCAGAATATGAAGAGCTAGTCTCTCATCGTCCTTCAAGTTCTTCTCCTGTAGTTGGTGTGGCCTACTCTACCAGAGACCATCTTTCTCCAATGATAGTAAGTGGATTATTGACACTGGTGCATCTAGACATCTATATGGAAACTCTCAATTTTTTTCAGATCTAAAGGATATTCCTGCACATCAGGGAGTCTCATTAGCAGATGGGAGTTCCTCCCCGGTTATCGGTCAGGGAAATGTCTCTATATCCTCTTCATTGCAGTTGGAAAATGTTGTCCATGCTCTTTCATTTCCTCAAAGTTTACTCTCAGTGAATTGTCTTACAAAAGAGCTAAATTGTAGGGTGATATTTGATCTTGTGTGTTGTCATTTTCAGGATTTGCTGATGGGAAAGAAGATTGGTGGAGGCTATGAAGAAAATGGAGTCTACTACCTACATCACCCTGTGGTAAACAGTTATGTTGCAGTCGATTCTTCCTCGAGTCCTATTCAGTGGCATCGTCGTCACGGACATCCTTCATTGTCGAAGTTGCATCGTGTCATTTCTCAAATACCGTCTACAATATCATTCCAGTGTGAAGCACGTCAGTTGGGCAAGCATCATCGGAGTTCGTTTCCTTCTAGTCAGAGTCAGTCCAGTCATAAGGTCTTTGAACTTCTTTATGCGGATGTATGGGGTCCTAGTAAGATTCCTACCAAGACCCAATGTTGTTATTATCTTGTCATTGTCGATGATTTTTCTAAGTTTTCTTGGGTGTTCTTAATAAAAGAAAGATTTGAAGTTCCTAATATTCTAAAATCTTTGGTCATTGAAATAAAAACTCAGTTTGATTCAGTTGTCAAGATTATTCGCACTGACAATGCTCTTGAGTTTAAAACCATAGCTCTATTGCAATTTTACCGGGATCATAAAATTCAACCTCAAGCCTCCTATGCCTATACTTCTCAACAAAATGGGGTGGCTGAACGAAAACATAGGCATCTCCTAGACGTAGCACACACTCTTATGATTCAATCCAATGTTTCTGCCTCATATTGGGGTGATGTAGTTACCACGGCGTGTTATTCGATCAACTGCATGCCTTCATCGTCTGTGGAAGACCAAATTCCTTTACAAATTCTATATCCAAGTGCACCTCTCTTTCCTCTTTTGCCCAAGGTATTCAGGTGTGTTTGCTTTGTGCACAGATTTGGACCTGATCGTGATAAGTTAGCTCCTTAAGCCACTAAGTGTATATTTATAGGCTATCCAAAAAACCAAAAAGGGTATCGATGTTATGATCCAACCTCTCGTCGGGAGTATGTCAGTGCGGATGTATCTTTCTTGGAGTCCATTCCATACTATTCTAGTACCGGTACTCGGCTGCAAGCTGATCAAAATGACTATTTTCCACTTCTTGTTCCTCATGTTCCTTTGGAATCGGTGCCCTCAATTTCGCATACAACTCCACCTACCTCACGGTTTCACAATCCTCCATTGGTGTATGTGCGTAGATCTCCATCTCCTCCAGTGACTCCATCTTCTTCTTCCCCTGAGGTAAGTACTCCTGATAGCAACGACATTCATGTTAATGATGATAGGCCAATTGCTCTGTGAAAGGGGACACGACAATGTACCTTACATCCTATTTCTAAGTTTGTGTTAGATGCCAGACTCGGCAATCAAATGAAAGCTTTTATTTCAGCCTTATCAACTGAAACTATTCTGATGAGTTATCAAAAGGCAGTCCTCGATAGCTGATGAAAGCAGGTTATGCAAGATGAAATGGATGATACATGGGACCTCGTTGATTCTCCAGAAGATGTGGACATTGTTGGATGCAAATGGGTATATACCATTAAGTATAATTCAGATGGTTCAATTGAGAGGTATAAGGCCAGGTTAATAGCAAAAGGATATACTCAGACATATGGAGTTGATTTCTTTGAGACCTTTTCTCTTGTTGCACGAATGGGCACCATGAAAAAGGTGAATAGAGCAGAGTTATCGGAAGCGCCTAAGCAAAAGGGGAAGCGCGCTTCGGAAGCGCGAAACGCCGCGCTTCCGAAGCGTGAGGAGAAGCATCCCCCTTTTTTGGGAAGCGCGTTTCCCATTTAACCCATTTATGGGAAACGCGCTGCCCCCACGCTTCCCTCATTTTTTCCATTTTTTCGCTTCCCCCTCGCTTCCGGTTCGCTTCCTAGGTCGCTTCCGAGACGGTTCGGAATTTTCTTCTAAGTGGTCCCACGCTTCCCCGCTTCCTAAATTTTTGAAAGTGTCTTGCTTCCCGCTCCCGCTCCCGCTTCCTCGACTGGTAACTCTGGAATAAAGTTTCGGGTCTGGATCTTGTACCAGACCCGAATTCACTCATGTATTAGTTTTATTTGTATCCGGGTTCGGATATTACACCAAACCCGACCCGACCCACTGTGTACACTTAAGTGTATTAATACAGTCATTAGGTCACAATTTTTGTATGAAGAAATCGTGACAGCTGCAGTCGCCTTTTGGATTCCCCTTCTCGCCTCTCTCTTTCTCCCTCTCTTTCTTTGTTTTCTCTCTCTCAATGCAGGTACAGATGAAAATCTAACATGGTATCAGAGCATAGATCCATCTAGAGGCAAAAAAAAACATCTGGCACGTGACAACGATCAAGAATTTGAGGTTTTCGTTTCTCTCTCTCTCTTTGTTCTCCTTCGTCCCTTCTTCTTTTCTGTCCCTCTCTCTGAAACTTCCTGTGTACTCACACCTCACGTGAGTTTTACCTTTGTGAATCTGTGATTCATATGAACCCTATTCACGTGAACCCAGATCGTGGATTGACAGTATTTCACGTGAACTGGTTCACGTGAAGCATCAAATTTTTTCCAGATCGTGGATTGACAGCATTTCACGTGAACTCGTGAATTGATTCACGTGAAACATCACATTTATCTTTATTAATTATTTGATTCCCCTTTTATTCTACCTTCTCCAAAGTTTATCTCTGCATATTCGAATGCTATAGTGTTTCCCTTGATTCCTTGTGTTTTGTTGTGCATTCTAATCCTTGATTATTCTTTACTGTACCAGTCAAAAAAAAAGGGGGGGGGGAGGAATACTTAACGTGTGATTTTTTTTATCGCGTAAACCTCCTTTTTGGTGCGTAGAAAAGTTCCAGTTCCTTCATTCTCTCAATTTAACAGTTTGTGATCCTCTGACATACGTAAAAAAAAAAGGGTTGGACGAGGGTTGAACATTTCTGTTGATTCTTATTCTCTATGGATCCCTATCACTCTCAATCAAATCTTTTTTTCAAGTTTTCTCAACCAGCTTGTTTCTGAGAAGTTGAATAACCCAAATTTCTTGATCTGGAAGAGGCAAATTATTCCTTTCATAAGGAGTCAAGGCCTCTTAGGTCACCTGGATGGAACCACTCCAGTTCCACCAGAATTTATTCCGAGAGAAGAAAAAGATAATCAAGGGGCGAGTTCAATCGTGTATGTCAAAAATGCTGAATTTCTTAATTGGGAAAGAAAAGACCAATCAGTTGTTGCATACATCACATCAACCCTGTCTCAAGAGATTCTTTTTGCCATTCCTGACTATTGTACAGCTCTACAACTCTGGAAACGACTGGTTCAAACGTATTCGTAGGTTTCTCAAGCAAGAGTAGTTTTTCTAAAAAGAGAATTTCAGTTGTTAAGAAAAGATTCCATGACCATCATGGAATATTTGACCAAGATAAAGGTCATCACAGATCAGCTTGCAGTTATAAGGTGTGTCGTTAGTGACAATGACATGGTGCAACAAACCCTGAGTGGATTGGGATCTGACTACAATATGATAGTCACTTCACTATTGTGACTCCCTGTTCTTCTTACCTTTGATGAGCTACGAGCCAAATTGATCCAGTATGAAATGACTCTGAGAGGATTCTTTGAAGAAACTCATAATCATTCAAATTCTCAAAAAGTTTTTGCTACAGGAGTGACTTATGGTAGAGGACAGAGACGAGGAGGACAAGGGCGAAGTGGACACGGAGGGAGTGGTCTACTTCCCACTCCAAACATGTTAGCTCATGCGCAGAGACCAAGACCCATTCCTACTTGCTTCCTTTATAACAAGGGGCATATCAAGGCGAATTGCTGGCATAATCCAGAAAATAAAGGAAATGGTCCACATACAGAAACCAAAAGAAAGTTCTCAAATACCAGAAACAGTGGAGAGATTAAATAATTGTTGATATCTGCCTTGTCAGAGTTAAAATTGAAGCAGAGTGATGAAGGCACCTGGTTTGTCGATTCAGGGGCAGCAACTCATGTAATCGACGATGCAGGTAAAATTTCTAACCCTATTCCTTATTTCGGAAAAAGTAAGATTGTCACTGGAGACGGATCCCACCATCCTGTTTCTCATGTTGGAAAGACTGTCATTCCCATGTCACATTCCATTCTTAGTCTTTCTGACGTTCTTCATGCTCCTGACATTAAGAAAAACATTGTCTCTGTCTCCAAACTTATTGATGATAATAATGTTTCAGTTGAATTCACTCCCTTCTCTGTGCAGGTCAAGGACCTACGCAAGAGGGAAACATTCGTTGAAGGAAAGAGACAAGGCAACATGTATGTCTTTGAAAAAGCTCCATGTCATGATGTTCGCCCTTCTCACCTAATTTCGAAGCCTTCATCAGAGTCGTGTTCATCCTCTTCTGTCAGTGTTTTTAGTATCTCTGAATGTAAAAAGTCATTCTTATGGCATAGTAGGTTAGCACATTGTGGGAGTCATTTTATTGAGAAACTTGTTTTTAATAATCTCATTCCAAAAGAAAGTCTTAATGGGGATGAGAGGAGTCATAAATGTTCCAATTGTCTTTCATGCAAGAGTCATGTATTGCCTTTCCATTCCATTAATAAGAGAGCTTCAAAACCTTTTGAGATTATTTGTTCTGATGTGTGGGGACCCGCCCCAATTGTCTCTGGGTCTGGAAGCAGATATTATATAATCTGATAGTTATTCTCGATACACTTGGATATATTTCATAAAAAATAAGTCAGAAGTCTTCTCTTTGTTTCAAAATTTCCTTTCCTTGGTCAAAAACCAATTTTTTGAGTCCATTCAATTTTTTCAATGTGATGGAGGTGAGGAATTTTCATCCCGTAATTTTATTTCTTTTCTTCGAAATAACGGAATAGGAAAAAGAGTGTCTTGCCCTCACACTCCTCAATAAAATGGGATTGTTGAACGAAAACATAGACATATCGTTGAAAATGCCATGAGTATGCTTCATGACAGCAATCTTCCCATCAATCTATAGACAGAAGCTTTTCATTCTGTCGTGCATGTGATAAATATATTGTCGACGGTCGTTCTGAAAAATAAGTCTCCTTATCACTGTCTCTTTGGAGCTCATCCTAGTTATCATGATCTGCGTGTTTTTGGATGTGTTTGCTATGTGCATATTGATCAGTTCCTGAGAAACAAGTTTCAAGACAAGGCCCAGAAGTGTAGGTTTGTGGGATACGCAGATGACTACAAAGGATATAAGTGTTATGATCCCACCAACAAACGTATCAGAATCTCAAGAAATGTTGTCTTTGATGAACAAAATTTTGATAACAAAGTTGATGCAACGAATATACCAACTGAAGTTTACTATCATTTGTTGAGTTCAGAACTTTTTGTTGGCTCCAGTGAAGCATGTTCATCAGATTGCGTGCAGCAAGAAGAAGAGATGTCTGAAAACACTGAGACGTCGGGGCCACAGAATTCAGAAAAGGTACCGGGCAGATACAAAGGCATTGTCTATTCTAGACAGAGACTGACAACATCAAGCCATTTAGATCATGTCTCAGTCAGCAATCTGACTCCTCACACCCTTGAGGTCAGAAAATCGAACCACATACGACATCCCATTGACAGGTGGGTTAGTTATAACAATTTCTCCTTGGATCTTCAACTTTTTTTAACTGCTCTCAATAAGGAAGATGAACCCACTATGTACTACCAGGAAGCCACTTCTACCAAGTGGGTAGAAGCCATGAATGATGAAATGCAAGCTTTGCATGAATGTGGAACTTGGGAAGTTGTTCCCAGACCGCCTGACAAAAATATTGTCGGATGTAAATGGATCTACAAGATAAAGTACAAGTCAGATGGAACCATTGAACGATACAAGGCAAGGCTCGTGGCAAACGGATTCACTCAAGAAGCAAGGCAAGACTATGATTTGACTTTTAGTCCAGTTGTAAGAATGGGAACAATTCGGACTATTATTTCTATGGTTGTTGAACATGGATGGAAGTTGAGTCAGCTTGATGTAAAAAATGTTTTCTTTTATGGAGACTTGAAGGAGGAAGTGTACATGGAGCAACCCCCTGGATATCAAGAACAAAACTGTAAAACTCATGTGTGCAGGTTAAAGAGAGCTATCTATGGTCTGAAGCAAGCATCTCGCTCTTGGTTTGATAGCTTCTCACTAGAGATTCAGAAACATGGATTTTCACGTTCTATGCAGGACCACTCATTGTTTATTTTCAGAAGTCAAACTGTGACCACTCTGTTATTAATTTATGTCGATGATATTGTTATCACAGGAAACTCTGTGGCCCACATCCAAGAAGTAAAAGACTTACGAGGTCAGAGGTTCAAAATGAAAGATCTTGGAGCTCTACACTATTTTCTTGGTATAGAAATTGATAATCAGGCTCATGGCTTGACACTCACTCAGCACAAGTACACCGTAGACGTTCTCAGCAAGGCAGGCATGAAAGACTGCAAACCTCTATGTGATGACCCCACCAGGTATCGAAGCATAGTAGGAATGTTACAGTATGTCACATTCACTAGACCTGATATTGTTTATTCAGTCAATCAAGTGTCTCAATTTATGCATGCGCCACGTACAGGACATATGGAAGTTGTCAAGAGGATCCTTAGATATCTGAAATGGACTATTGGGGATGGATTGACATACTCACCACAGTCATATGGCAAAGATGAGGATAGACTCACTGTATATTGTGTTGTAGACTGGGCAGGAGATTCTGATGAACGAAGATCTACATCAGGATATTGTGCCTTCATTGGAAGAAATTTAGTCTCTTGGAGCAGTAGAAAACAAAAGGCTATCGCTAGATCAAGTACCGAGGTTGAGTATAGATCTATGGCTACTGCTACTGCCGAAGTCACATGGATCAAACATCTACTGACTGAAGTAGGAGAAAAGATCTCCCACACTATCTTGCTATATGACAACCAAAGTGCTATAAACATGTCATTCAATCTAGTATATCACAGTCGTGCTAAGCACATTGAGATTGACCAACACTTTGTGAGACAGAAAGTTGAAGAAAAAGAGATTGAGCCTGAGTTCGTCAATACTGAAAGACAAGTTGCGGACCTATTTACGAAAGGGTTAACAAAGGATCGTTTTTGGATGCTTAAAGGCAAGTTGTGCATGGTCCATAACCATGATCAACTTGAGGGGGGTGAAAAAGGTGAATAGAGTTTCGGATCTGGATCCTGTACCAGACCCGAATTCACTCATGTATTAGTTTTATTTGTATCCGGGTTCGGATATTACACCAGACACGACACGACCCACTGTGTACACTTAAGTGTATTAATACAGTCATTAGGTCACGATTTCTGTATGAAGAAATCGTGACAACCGCAGTCGACTTTTGGATTTCCCTTCTCGCCTCTCTCTTTCTCCCTCTCTTTCTCTGTTTTCTCTCTCTCAATGCAGGTACAGATGAAAATCTAACACACCATTCATCTTGTTCTGTCAGTAGTTGCTCACCGTGGATGGAGTTTGTGTCAGCTAGATGTGAAAAATGCATTCTTGTATGGAGATTTGTCTGAGACAGTCTACATGCAGCAACCTCCTGCGTTCGAGGTTGAAGGGGTGTGTTAGAAGGTGTGTAGATTAAGAAAGGTGATATATGGTCTAAAGCAGAGTCCTCGGGCATGGTTTCAAAAGTTGTATGAGGTGATGTCAAAGCTTGATTTTAATAGATCAGCGTCAGATCACACATTATTCATTAAGAAAACTAACTCAGGTATAGTTGTTATGGTGGTATATGTGGATGACATCATTCTTACAGGAGATAACATGAATGATATTGCAGCTACAAAGGCTCATCTTCAAAAACACTAAAGACCTTGGGTCCCTTAGATATTTTCTAGGCATAGAAGTAGCCAGGGGCAGTGAGGGTGTGGTTCTGTCACAACGGAAGTATGTTCTTGATTTACTAAAAGAAACAGGAATGTTGGGAGCTAAACCAACAAATATTTCCATGGAGAGCAAAGTTCATTTGTTGGATGAGGGGTCAAAACCTGTTGATAGCAAGAGTTATCGCTCATTGGTAGGAAAGTTACTTTATGTGACAGTCACGAGACCTGATATCGCTCTGACTGTAAGCAAGGTTAGTCAATTCATGGACAAATCGACTGAGGTACATTAGAATGCTATAATGATGATACTTAGGTACTTAAAATCCTCTCCTGGAAAAGGGTTATTCAAGAAAGGAGGCACTCTGGAGGTAATCGCTTATTTTGATGCTGATTATGCTGGGTCTGTAGAGGATAGGAAATCTACCACAGGATTCTGTGTATTTGTGGGAGGTAACTTAGTCTCCTAGAGAAGCAAGAAGCAAACTGTGGTTGCTAGGTCAAGTGCTGAATCAGAATATAGAGCTATGGCTCAAACCGCAGCTGAATTAATGTGGGTTCGAACAGTGTTGATTGATCTTCAAGTGAAGGTCCTATCTCCTATGGTGGTGATGTGTGATAACAAGGCAGCTATATATATAGCTAATAATCTGATATTTCATGATAGGACAAAACATATTGAAGTTGATATCTATGCTCCAGCTTGAGGGAGAGTGTTAAGATAAGTCGTCCTCTTAATGGTTTAATTTTACTCAAAGTTGTTTTTGGTATTTACTAGATAATGAGGGGCCCATATGTAAATATATTCATTTGGCTAATCTCTATTTAAACAATAGGTGATTAGACCTAATTAAATGAGCAGTCGTCTTTCCCTCTCTCTCTCTCTCTCTCTCTCTTTTCTTTTCTCTCTTTTCTCCACAACTTGATCATGAGTCATAGGGTCACTGCATATCATAAAAGTTCATTGCATATATCAAAGAGTCGAGTCATAGGTATCCTGAGTCTAAGAAGTACACAGAAAGATCTGCCTTATCTTCGGTGCTACTTGATCGAAGTATGCCTGAGTCCCCTCATTGGGGCAGGAAGTCTTACGTTTAAATTGATCATCTTAGGAAAGGTATCTCTACCCTAAAGCCTTACTGGGACAACTCTACCCTATTTATGAACCAATAAGAGGTGTAGGACTCCTGATGTTTGCCACCACAAATTATCAAACAGAAAATCATTCACAAAGTTGGTGTGACCCATAATGGTCTCAACAGTCCAACTCTTCCCCTTTTATACACTAGCACCGACCTTGTTCGGCGAGACCACCAAATGGTCTTGGCAATCAAGTTGTCCCTGCACTAGCATCAACCTCGCTCAGCAAAACCACCAAATGGTCTTGGCAATCAAGTTGACCCTGCACTGACACCAACCTCGCTCAACAAGATCACCAAATGGTCTTAGCAATCCAATTGTCCTTGCACTAGCACTGACCTCACTCGGCAAGATCACCAAATGGTCTTGGCAATCCAGTTGTCCCTGCACTAGCACCGACCTCGCTCGGCAAGACCACCAAATGGTCTTGGCAATCCAATTGTCCCTGCATTAGCACCAACCTCACTTGGTAAGACCACCAAATGGTTTTGGCAATCCAGTTGTCCATGCACTGGCACCGACCTCGCTTGGCAAGACCACCAATTGATCTTGCTAATCCAGTTGTTCCTGCACTGGCACCGACCTCGCTCGGCAAGACCACCAAATGGTCTTGGCAATCCAGTTGTCCTTGCACTGGCACCAACCTCGCTCGACAAGACCACCAAATGGTCTTGGCAATCCCGTTGTCCTTGCACTGACACCAACTTCACTCGGCAAGACCACCAAATGGTCTTGGCAATCCAATTGCCTTTGCACTGGCACCGACCTCATTCGACAAGATCACCAAATGGTCTTGGCAATTCAATTGTCCTAGCACTAGCATCGACCTCGGTCGGCGAGACCAGTCACGATCTCGGCAATCCAGTTTTCCTTCAGAAACGCTGACTCGACCTCGTTCGACAAGACTAAGCTTAGTCTTGACAACCTAGTGTTCCAAGCCTTAAGTGTCGACTTTGTCATAAATTGAATCCCATTCGATTAATGACAAAGAGAGGAATTTGTAAACACCAAAATTTTATGATGCCCTATTGACACCTTTCAAAACAAGTATTTGCAGGTATCTAGCAGGAATCAGATACCCCTCAAAGCTTGAACGTCAAAGGAGATTTTGCCCTCCATTTAGAGGACGTCTCATCGGACTGTCATCCGTTATGGACGGCAGAGCAGAACGTCATCCAGTGTTGGGGATGGCAAAACAAAGTGTCGTCTGCTATGAGATAGTATAGATGCTTCGTCGTCCATTGCACCCAATGTGTGGAAGCCATTTGGCTTATCCCTATCTCTTTTCAACTGCCCTACGCGTTTTCTAGGGCGGGAGGTCGCCTCTTGGATGAGCCTTCATCCGAGAAGACTCTCTTGGATAAGTTTTATCTCCATCTGAGGATAAGATCATATCCATGGGGATTGAAGTCCCATGACACGAATCCCGTTCTGAGTCCTATAAATAAGGGTAGGCCCCTAGGACCCAGGCACGTGAAAATAAGATACCAAAGTGCTGGACCTGCAGAACAAGTCTACTCAAGCTTTGTCGGCACTCTGTCCTAACACTATTAAAGAACACTTATACCTACGTGGAGGTGTTGACCAACCAAAAAGACCCTAAAAGCTAAACGCACCCTCGAGTCTGAAAAAGGTATTTTCTAGATCCTCAATCTGTTTGCTTCAATTTCATATAATCTTTTGATTGGGTGCTTATACACATTTTGTATTTGTTTGCATACTTGAATCTATAGTGGTGCGATTTGAGCTACAAAGATCGAAAAAATTGCCTCGTCTTTACCTTCCAGTTAGGCGAAGGATGGTCGGAGCTTTCAAATGGCGTCCCCACGCTTCTAAAAGGATCTTGTGTAATCCGGGTAGGTAAACCTTTCCCAATTCCAAAATTTTTATCAACAGCTTGGTACGGCATGGCAGTTTTCAAAATTAGGATACTGGAACATGGTGTGTGTGTGTGTGTGTGCAAGTTAAAAATTAAATTATATATAACCAAACATCAATAAAAGCATGTGGTTAATTGGGTTTTGAACTAGAAACCTACTATATAGATGGCATAGAGCTTTCCCACTCAGCTACACCATGTTTGGCGAAAAAAGGCTGAAGAAAATTTACTTAAACCATAAATGAGGCGAAAATACCGTTTTTTTCAACATTTTTGCAATTCTTTTGTGGATCTAACCTTGAAGATGTGATCTACATAGTTTGTTTAGTAGAAAATAGGTTTTGGATCAATGCATTTGCAACATGTTAGAAGGTTTTTCAAGGGATTCAAAAATCAATAACCTACAACGTGCCAACATTTCAAGAATAAAAAAAAACATATTTTTGCATTAAAAAGTATGATTCAAGGTGTGTTTTCGAGCAAACAGAACATGATGAACACATCTATGGGGTCAGATAAGATTGAGTGGATACAACTTGCACCTATGATTTTCCAACTAGATTGTACATACTATAGACAGCTTTATTGTCAAAGGCAGCCTGGGCGTAGCCCCACCGCTTAGGCAATGCAGTTTGGGTGGTGGAGCCCTAATTTTCTGCCTAGGTGCCGCCTAGGATGCTTAGGACGCCTAGGCGGTTTATAGTCGTTGACCAAGTGTCAACGACTATAAAAGGAGGGTCAATTTTCTTTTTCTTTTCGCATTCGACTCTCTTAGGGCATGACGAAGAAGAAGTTTCAAAAAAAAAAGGTACATTCTCTCTTTCGCTCGGTCTCTCTCTGTCACTAGCCTCTCTCTCGTGCTCGGTCTCTCTCTGTCACTCGCCTCTCTCTCGTGCTCGGTCTCTCTTTGTCACTCGCCTCTCTCTCTCGCTCGGTCTCTCTCTCTATCACTCGCCTCTCTCTCTCTCGTGCTCGGTCTCTCTATATGTCACTCGCCTCTCTCTCGCGCTCAATCTTTCTCTCTCTGTCACTCGCCTCTCTCACTCGGACTCTCTCACTCGCCTTTCTCTCTTGCTCGATCTCTTTCTATGTCTCTCGCACTCTCTCTCTCTCTCTCTCTCTCTCTCTCTCTCTCTCTCTCTCTCTCTCTCTCTCTCTATATATATATATATATATATATATATATATATATATATATATATATATATATATATATATCACTCGCCGCTCTCTCTCGCTCGGTCTCTCTCTGTCACTCGCATCTCTCTTGCTCGGTCTCTCTCTATTACTCGCCTCTCTCACTCTCTCTCTCTCTCTCGCTCGCTCGGTCTCTCTCTGTCATCATATTTCGTAGAACGTAAATTTGGCATTCGCATATTTTGTTCTTTTAAATTCTTTTGCAAGTATGCAATTCTAGTGAAGTTTTATGTAATTTTTCTGTAATGTTCCACTTATTGCACTTGGGTTTTTTATTCAATAAGGTTAGATGCTTGGTTTTTTATTAATTTACTTTTTTCAGGCGATTTAAGTGAGCTTGCAGCTATGACTTATAGTTTGTAGCATCTGGAAAATTGGTGTGGTTTGCTGTAAATTTAACTTTGAAATTTGAAATGATTTTCATTCCAAGTTTACCATTTTTTAGATGTGTCTTTGTTTTCACAAAAGATCTGTGTTCCTACAGTACCCTAGGGATTGATTTAGCATGAATCCATAAGTGAGAGCATTTACAATTCTCATATTGTGATTTGCTGCTTTTTCCAATTTCATTCAGTTAGATTTGATTGAGTGTGTATTCACCTGTTAAACTCGGTGTGCTCGGCAGAAGTTTGGTGTCTCAAGCTGTTCTCTGACTTTAGTATGGCTCTGTATGTTTTTTTTTCTCTTTTTGAAGCAACATATAACTTTGTGTTGTGTTAATCAAATAATTTAGTCCAAGCATTGCTTTAAGAGTGGTTTTCTATGTTTAGTTAAATGTATTGCATTGTTAAATGTTATATGTTAAATGTTTTGTGTTAGACAATGTATTGAGCAGGTTATTTAATATAATTGTTTTATATTGTTCAACGACATATTTTGTTGCTTATTGTTGATTGATTTTATGTTGTATACATGTTTATTATTAATTTTAGTAGTTTGTTTACAAAATTGTATGTTTTTTTTATTTGGTGTACCGCCTAGGCCTCACCTAGGTTTTTTAGGGGGCTCACCACCTAGGCTCCGCCTAGCGCCTATGACAACTAAGATAGATAGTAGCAAATATTTATCCTATATATTTTATATTTACATTTATCTATTTATATGTTCATCCATTCATTCATTTATTTATTTACTTAAATGTTTACTGGCCAAGACTTGGTGGTATACTTGTTAAAGGCCCATTGCTAGTATTAGCAACTTACTAGCACCGGATTCCATTAAATAAGATGAATGAGTGTTCTTGAATTTATGTGAGTGGTTGAGTGGGCATGGATGTGCGTCCAATCTTCAAAATTTGCAAATCCCTTTTTGTGGCCACGATTTGGTCATTTGACTATGCATTATAGGTTTGGTTTATCTTGATATATTTGTATAATCAGTTGTTTCTTTTTTTCACAGCACTCACTTTTTTTTCTGTGAATAATCTAATGAATATTCCTTTAAAAAAAATGGAACTAACATGTCTGATGAGAACCAAGCTCTTTGCTCTTCTACATCATTGCATCTCTATTTTCAACAGATCAGCTACTACCAGATACAACATATGAAATGCAACATCTGTGTGGCATATCCCATTCCAAGCCTCACATTACATCTATGTATAGCATGAATTAGCAGCAAGATATCCAGTTCTGAGTTTCACACTACATTTGTGTATAGTGTAAGATAGAAAGGCATCAGAGAGAGAGAGAGAGAGAGAGAGAGAGAAGCAATGAACTGACTGAAAATACCCTAGAATCCCTAAATCATCTCAAACATAGTTCCAAAATGAGGCATCTCAGTCGTTCCTCAGTGATTATTCTACCATCAAGTTTCAACACAATTATTGTTCAAATTGTAGACAGACACTACAATATTGTTTCAGGCATTATAACAGTAGACACGAATCAGCATATTCTTTAGTTAGCCATGGAAAAATACTCATACCAGTGCTAAGTAGAACAATGAATAGAAATATAACCTGTCCGTGTTTCAATTGGATTGAGGCACCAGATTGGAGGATATCTAAGGCTTCCCCATATTTTTGAGCTGCAATGTATCTGTGCACATAAAATTGGCAGATTCAATAGCTAAATAATTAATGAAGAGGTTGACTCAAGAAGAGTGCATAATATCACTGACAATGCAACCATGAAAGATATGTATGCCGGTCCATTAGAAATTAGAAAAAAAGTAAAATAAATGGATTTTTTGCCAAAAAGTATATACAAAATGTGTTTGCATGATCAAATTCAAAACCAATAAAATTTCTGAAACATATAAAGCCAAATTTGAGTCAAAATCATAGAAATAATATCTCACATCAACTAAAGTGAACTTTGATCCCAATAGCAGAGATATGTGAGTCATATATTACTCCTCCTTGCATTTGCTTATGCTACTCTTCACTAAATTCATGTGGAACAAACCCCTTGATGGTATTGTTAAAATATGTGTACTCATACACATATATGTATGTTGAAATATAATCCTTAAATGTACATATATATATTTATATATATATATATATATAAAGATACGTATACATATATATGTATACGTATCTCTATTTATATATATATATATATATATATATATATATATATTTTCTCTTCCTAAAATACCCTCAAGGGTATTCTTGTAATTTGTCATTTTACGCATATTCCAATTGGAATATGCATTGTAATATTTCTTTTATTTTTTATTTTCTGTTTTTTTATTTTTTGTTTTCGTACCATATTGGGGGGCTCCCAATAGAGATGTTGGGAGCCCCCAACGGTCACAAATGTGACTGTTGGGGGCTCTCCAACGTCTCCTTTGGGAGCCCCCAAGGTGGTCCCTTTTTGTGCTTATAAATAGGGGATTTCCCCTTTGTATTTCTTATTAGTTGGAGGAGCTTTTGCTCCATGTAATGGGTGTTACACCCTTATTTTCTTCAATGATATTAACTTATGCCTTATAGGCATTTTGCCCCTTTTGTGGGTTTACGTGTTAACACATTATGTGCTTATATTGTTCCCTTTAGTGGGTATATTCGCACTTCATGTGCATGTGTATTGGTTCATTATTGAACCTAAGGTATTCAAAGCCATTTCTTTACATGGTATCAGAGCAAGGTCACGATGGGGTTGTCTCTTGGTGCAACGGAAAGCGTGGTGCTCAAGAAATTGTGAAGTATTCATTGTTCCTCTCTTTTTTTAGAAGTTTTCGGTATGTATCTCTTTTCTTAACATATTATGCATTATGAAACTATTTTTTCTTGCACATTTAGTGTTTTTGATAGTTGAATCATTTCCTTTTCGCGTGTTCGTATATTTTAAAATATCTCTTTTTAAATTTGGTAAACGTGTTTATTGTCCAAATATATAATTTTGTTTATATATTTATCGATTCCTCATCACATATAATAGTAATTTATGTTTTTCAAAATTGTTTTCAATTATGTGAGATTTATGATTCTTCCATAAGAATTTCGTGATTAACCTATAAGTTAACTTTTTATATATGATTTCTTGCTAAATTAATGATCTTTGCTTAAAAACTCTTGTGTATGGTTTTTAGTGCATTTTTGTGAAAAATAAAAAAATTTATTTTGATATAATTCTTGTATGAGAATTTCTCACATCTAAATCTTTGTTGTTTACTTTTTTATGAACCCTAAGTAGCTTTTGTTAATGATAAATATTTATGAACTCCTAAAAGTCTCTCAATGGTTTTGGTTTATTTAAAGAATTTTGAAAATTTGTTTATGATAAATATGTTGTATGAACCATTGTGTTCATTAGGAAAGATCTTTTAAAAATCTTCTCACACTATATAGAGTGCATAGTGTATCTATTGCATCCTTTGGTATAAAAGATTTTCATTAATTTTTTATTTTTCTTCTAATGATGCAACTTTTTAAACATGTTTTTCACATAAGGTTTCAAAACCTCTTGATTGTATCTCTAAGGATGCCTACATTGGCCATTATATGGTCTTATTTGTCTTAAATTGCATTTATCAAGCATATAATTGCATAATTAAAGCTTGAGAGACTCAAGCATTTGTTCCTTTTATGAAATACATGCATTATTGCATGCTTTTTGCGTATTTTGTTCAAGTGATTGTGAGAGTGTCTTCGTACACTTCTTTTATAAAATATTTATGTTTGTATGCGTATTGTCTATTCATATACATTTTCACATGGTACTCTCTTTTCAATAAAGAGATTTTTTATTGCCTTCTTTAGGGCTTGTGTTTGTTTTTATCCCTTAATGGACTTGTAAGATTGTTTCTTTTATCATTATAAATGCTTCCGCAATATCTTAGTACATGTTGTCCTAAATTTGCACATTTAAGATTATTGCCATTTTGCATCTTGGTATACATATAATTGCAAATTATAAAGGCTTGATTTGCTTCTTGGATTATTCTAAATCCTTTCTCACACATGACATAGCTTAAATATTTCATGTTGTGTTTAATAAGTCTTTTTATAATAATCATGATTGAACATAATTTTGTATATATACAATATTATTGTTAGATATTTCGTATAAATATTTCATGTTGTGATTGATTATGTTGGACCTTTGAATCGGCCCTCTTTGTAAAATCACATATTTGGAAAATGTTTTCCCTAAGAGTTCATTGCCTTTTTATGGCATTTTATCTTTTATCCATCACATGTTATATGATGCATCAAATTCTTTTTTTTTATGGCCTTATTGTTATATTAGAAATGGTTGTTAAGGTGAGTTATGGACACCTTATGTTATGTCATTTTAAATTGTCCACTTGCTATATTATAGATTGTGGTTGAGGTGAGTTATGGGCACCTTGAGACTCTAGAATGATTTGGTATATGATCTCTAATTATGAGTGTGTCACTCGTTTGATTTTGGCCATTGATCTTATGGATGCTCTTATTTATATATAAATGTGATGGATATATGATGTTTGAAACCTTAAATGTTTTAAGGTATATTAAAATCAAGGTTTTGGGGATTATTGCCCAACCTTTTATTGTTTATGAATCTTATGAGTGCATTTGCACATTTGTGTTTTATGCTTTTGTGCACAAGTGTTCTTGGTGTGTGTATATTCACACATTTATTCCAAAACATTGTTGTTATGGGTATTCTTTTTGAAGAATATTGTTCTATTGATTCAAGGTTTTATTTATATGTTTGTCATTACAAGTTTTATTGCCTCAATAGTCTTCGCTTTTTATAACTCTTATATAAGTGTCATCATATGTAGACAAGAATTTTATTACACCTTTGTGTGTTGGTAGCCCTTTGAATGGCATTATTCTCTTGGTCTAGTAGTTGAACACACTTGTCTTGAGTGTTATTATATGTAGACAAGGCACGTTGATTCACACCATGGTGTGTAATTTTAGTCCATGTTGGCATTTGTGTCCTTGTTCTAGTCGTTGCAATGTATGCTCATGGTTGGCTTCTTTCACTCATTTCAAGTGTCGTTTTATGTAGACAAGAGATGTATTGTATTTTAGCCCATGGTTGGCTAGATACTCTTGTTCTAGTAGCTGAACATACTTGTTTTTTAGTGTCTTTTTACGTAGATAAGAGATGCTTTTGGTCCATGTTGGCGTGTATTCTCTTGTTCTTGTCGTTGATACACTCATTTCAAGTATTATTACATGTAGACAAGAGGTATGTTTACACACCTTTGTGTGTGTCTTTTGGCCTTTAATGGCATTATGGTTATGTTCTTGTTCTAGTAGCTTATACACTTGATTTGTAGGTTTTTGGAGGATTAATGAGGTAGTTGCTTGTAGTGAATGAACTACTATTGAAAATTGCAAAATTTCATTCATAACTTGTGTTTTTAGATACAAATGAATCATATCTATGATATGTTTTTAAATCAAATTGATATTTTAGCATTTAATCTATATATTAAGTGCTTATAGTTTTTCGGCCACTTTTGTATTTGATATGCAAAATGAGTCTTTTTGTCTCAAATGATATTCATTCTTGAATCTTGGGTGGATGTTTTAATGTACTTAGTCAAACCATGCTTCTTATTTATGACATAGGTCTTCTCCCTAAAGATGTGAAAAAACTCTATTGTTGATCTATGCGTGTTAAATATACCTTTATAAAGCCCCTCTTATTGAAGTTCATATTCGTCATGCCTTTGGACATTTGTATCCGTGTTCTTTTAAAACCCTTTGAACTCTTGTGTTCGTTTTTACTAAAGTATGTTTGGAGCATGTTCATTAATGATTTCTTTAAGTGTTAATTCATTTTATGATAGTATATACATATGTTCATTATGGCCTTTTAGGCCTCATTCAATAAAGCATGTAGCTTATGCCTCTTCGTAGGCTTATTGTGGTGTCCCTTAGTGGACCATTTTGTTAGTCCCCATTATGGGGTTGTGTTGGACCTTATGAATGCATTATGCATTCTTGCAATTCGTTTTCGCTCACTCTTTTAACATGATATATGTTTTTGAAACTTTGGTTTTTCTAAATTTTCTTTTCATGCTAAAGTAATTATCCTATCATGTGCTTCAAATTTCTATGCATAAGTTATAATTTTGCACCTTGTTAGGAATGTTCCATTTGAGTAAAGTGCAAAGATATTTTTTACTTGTTCTTTGTTGTTATTCTACAGGATCTTGGAGATAGGATAAAGAGAAGTACCCTGGATGGATCGGGAAATGTGTTCACCATTAAAAGGCAATTGGGGGAAGGCATTTTCAAGTTTCAATTGCATCCTTACCGGAGCCTCCTGGTGTCTTGTGACTTGTTTCAATCTTTTCGTTTCCCCGCAAAGATTGAGGGGGGGTGTTAAAATATGTGTACTCATACACATATATGTATGTTGAAATATAATCCTTAAATGTACATATATATATTTATATATATATAAAGATACGTATACATATATATGTATACGTATCTCTATTTATATATATATATATATATATATATATATATATATATATATATATATATTCTCTTCCTAAAATACCCTCAAGGGTATTCTTGTAATTTGTCATTTTACACATATTCCAATTGGAATATGCATTGTAATATTTCTTTTATTTTTTATTTTTTATTTATTATTTTTTTGTTTTTTGTTTTCGTATCATATTGGGGGCCTCCCAATAGAGACGTTGGGAGCCCCCAACAGTCACAAATGTGACCGTTGGGGGCTCTCCAACGTCTCCTTTGGGAGCCCCCAAGGTGGTCCCTTTTTGTGTTTATAAATAGGGGATTTCCCCTTTGTATTTCTTATTAGTTGGAGGAGCTTTTGCTCCATGTAATGGGTGTTACACCCTTATTTTCTTCAATGATATTAACTTATGCCTTATAGGCATTTTGCCCCTTTTGTGGGTTTACGTGTTAGCACATTATGTGCTTATGTTGTTCCCTTTAGTAGGTATATTCGCACTTCATGTGCATGTGTATTGGTTCATTATTGAACCTAAGGTATTCAAAGCCATTTCTTTACAGGTATGAGGGTGACAAAAAAACAATTTGCAAAATCAATGGAGGTCCAGATGGACTCGAACAAGTTTCAACTGCACGGTGCAAGCAATGGAGGCACTGATGGACTTAAACAAGCTTCAAGTGCATGGTGCAATAAGTCTTCCAAGATAATAATTGAAATTATTTTTGTCATAGAAGTTAAGCATTTACATGTCAGTAACAGAGATATCATTATCTCAGCAATCTATGTTGATGATACTGGGTAGCCCAGAATCAAAGAGATTTTTTTGAGGGGACAAAAAGCATTTTACTCATTCTCCCCAAATAAGAAAAAAATAATTTACAGTTATCAAGAAACATATCATAACTTTGTTAGAAAGTAGCTGGATTTTAATGGTTAAGCCGTTAAACCTATGCAGATCTGATTTCAGTCACCAGGAAAGAAAAAGATGGCAGTTTTTTGGAGAACAGGCTTCCAATACTAGTAAATGCCATATAACAGCAAAAGATCCTCTATATCTGGTTTTTACCCAACTATATAACCTATACCATAAATCGAGTCAATGATGCATTACCTTGATGTAAATATCTTGATGGAGAAAAAGGAAAGATCTTAGAGGATACCACAGGGAGTTGACTTGTGGTCTATTATACACCGAGTATCTTTGGACTTCTACGATGCAGGTTATGCTAGATATAAGTATGCCAGAAGGTCCACAGTTGGTCATTGAGTTCATGGTTCACTGGATTTAATAATAAAAGAAACAAAAATAGGTCTAACTGAAAGTGGTCTGCTATGCATTTCTGCTACAAATGCCCAAACATGGATAAGGTGCCCGCCATTGACATATATAGACTAATAAGATATCTCAAGTTTGGGATCTACAGTTCATTCCAAGGTTCAGGTAATGAATACCTTGTGTCATTATCCACCCCCTGGACACAGATATTAAATCCACAGATATAAGAAGTCGAGCCATGAGAACACTAGTCCCAGGTATGAGCCAAAAATATGTCATTGCAGACTAATTCTTAAAGCAAAATACGAGAAGACATGCATTTACAGTTCCTTTTTCTCTTGAATGATTACTGGCATTTGACCATTTGATTCAATGACTAACAATTAGCCATCTCTATTTTCTTATCGGTCATATTCAATTTTTAGCACCAGTTCAAGTTGGACAAGTGAACTCTTTGAAAATAGATATTTGAATGTCAATCTTTTACATGTAAAATACAGCAAATACATCAAGATGCCCTCCACTCTTCTTAGTGCAAAGCTTCAATTTCATTTCCAATATAAACATTTAGGATGCTATACTAATATCATTTTCCCCTTTACGAAGAGTCATATAGGACGCTAAGATCCTCAGACGTCTATTTTCATGCAACCATTGCAAAACAAAGTGAAACGCCAAGTTATGCACAAGATAATTCCAAGACACTATACCAAGTTTATATTGAAGAAGAGTGTAATGCACCTCATATATATAGACTTGTACATTTGTTGCGCTTCATAATAGTTGCCAGCTTGCACACTTTTCTCTAACTTCTCAAGTGTCTGCATATTTAGTAATAAGAGAACATCAAAATAAATATCTCGAAAATCATCTAAAGAAAATTTTATGCTGCATATTATCAATTTATCATTAAAAGAACCTTTTTTGGACAGTTTCCAATCTATAAATGTTTTCTCATGTCTCACTAAATTTTTAGAATGCTTGAACTTAGTCTCCAATTTCCTTTTACATTTCCAAAATTAACCTATTAGATTTCATTGAAAAAAAAAACTATTAGATACATTTGAAGTTCAACACATCACACGCTCATATGTTCAAATTTCATTGTTAGTTTTCATTAATGTGTCCTGAATAACATTTCTTCCAAGAAACAGAGCAAAGGACAAAAACAGAACAGTTTGTAGACTTTTATATATCAGATATAAAGCACATGCACCATAACAACAACAAATTCAATCTTTAGTATGATCTGTTCACAATGATATGGGCCAAAGTGGATGGGAAAATATTGCTGGAGTGCTACTCCTAGCACTTGCATAACAGTATGTAGATGCCCTATTTGTCAGAATGACACTATTGATTTATCAAGGTGGTGACAATTTGATGTTTCACCCACCTCAGAATTACTTTCACCATTTATTCATGAAGTTTTTCCTTTCTTCCATCAACTTTAAAAGTAGTTTGGTCATTTCACCAACTTTGTCGGCTTGATGATCGATCCTAAAGGTAGTCCTGCCACCATGGATTGATCTGAAATATCACAGATAAAGGGCTTTCCCTGTCAATGGGGATCAACTCATCCACTTTCTATGTGACATTACGTTGGCAATTACAAGCAGATTTGCAGTGCCTAGAATCAAGTATCATCCAGTTTACAATGCGGCGTAACTAAATTGAAAAGATGGCTACCACCCTTAATTCCTGTTAGACTATGTTAAATCGTCGGTTTCTAATGTTAATGATGTATGGATCCACCATCTTTAGTTAATCTCGTAGAGTTAACCACTCTTAGCTCTTCTCAAGCTCTACAGCTTTGTCGGTTATCACGATCAACATCTCCGATACAGTTCAACAATATATTGATCATTTATAGATTAATTCATGGCGTTATAAAATCGTTTGCCAAATCAACGATTTGGAAACCACGAGATAGATAAACCAATCTGGATTCGAGTCATCATTCCATGTCTATTGATCATGAGAAAGTTTCCAATACAATCGCAATAAAATGGCGCAAAGCAAAAAGATTGGTACACGAACAAGTCGATTGAGATAGCAAATTGTGGAATATGCAGCAGAAATCGAAGTTGGTATGCTGGAGAATAAAGGGGGAACCGCGAATAATGAAGGGATTCTCCGAAGTGGTGAAGGGAAAGAGAATAGGGTACCTTGGCGGTGTTGGCTGCAGCCCTCCTCATGTCGGTCCCCGACGATTAACTCGAAGCCTCGCGCCAGAAGCACCTGTGCTGCTCCTAAACAAATCAGATCTGTTGATTATTGAGACGGTTTCAACGTTAAATAACAATTGAGAGAGAACCTTTCGGATCTTACCCCACACCTGACCGAATCCGACTTTCGTTTAGCCGGATATCCCTTAAGTAACTCATCCTAGGAGGTCAACAAATGTGTGGCGACATTCGCATATACAAGCAAAGTCGCACTCTAAAACGAACTTAGTAAATAATGTGATAGCTTACAACCTTCAAGAAGCGTTCCAGCGAATCTCCCTAGACAAAATTCACTTATTGTTACATATGTAGTCATGACTAGCATTTTTATTGCTAATATGCTATGTATATGTAGAACTGCTGAATAAATTGCAGACATTCCCAAAATTTGGGAATCACTGCAATGCTAAATTTTCGTGCTTTTGCAAAATTTAATACAAGTGCTCCCTTTCAATTAAAACCGATGTTCACACCTCAAGCTAATTTTTGCATAAACTAAGGTTTTTTATAGTATCTAATGTGATGTGTTTTTTTAAATGCCCTAAAAAATTGGAAATCTCCCTATTGTCCAAAACTGCAAATAAGAAACTTTTTAGAATATTTTTACCCTTCGCACAAGCGAACCTTATGAACTTTGCATGACATATCTTTTCGCCTATCGGCTAAGGCAAAACCTCACTTAAATCTTATATTTGCATATATTCTTTTGTGATCCTCAATAAGTGCACAAAAAATTATGTTATTTATGTGGACTTCTCTAATAGTCATAAAATCGCAAATATCTTAGTAAAATCACATATTTTTATATCAAAGTCGCAAAAAAACATGCAAATCTCCTTTCTTATTTCTTTAACTAACACTTAAATGTATGCCTGCACGTATTTCTTTGCGGTATTCACAAAGTGGGCAAAAACAAGTTTTGTGAACTTTTTTATGATCATAACTTTACAAATACCTTAGTAAAATTGCATATTTTATACTAAAGTTATTGGAGATCGTGCGAAGCTTCCTTTTGTAATCCTCACTTAAATGTATATTCAAACATCTTTTTTTTTACGATCCTCGTGAAGCTTCTAAATATAACTTATGTGAACCTCCTTTAATCGTAACTTCACAAACAACAGAGTAAAATCAAATATTTTATAAGAAGATTGCATGTTTTTTATTATTTGTTGCAAAATTCCCAAAAACCGCAACTCTATGTTATTGTTCGCAATAATTATTTGCGGAGTTCTTTAAATTTTACAAAACACCATTTTCTGTTATAATTTAACAGATATTTTGCAATTCAGCAAACATTTCATGTCATAATTTAGCAGATATTTATAATTTAACAAACATTTCTTGTTAGAATTCAACAAACATTTATATTCAAATTTAAAATTATATACAATTTACCTGCAATATTCAAAACTACATACATTCATTCTCATTATACATTTAAACTATTATAAGCATTTAAAGTTTTTGGTGACTATTTCTTGTCACTTTTTTTTGTGATTCATCGGTGGCACTTTATTGTTGAGTTTTTCTTATTCATTGTGGGTGAGTTTTGCGAACATTTTTAAGACTTTCGCAAAAAGAATTACAATTATGCAAAATTTTGAAAAAAAATCCAAATTATGACAAATATATATGATTTTAACCTAATTATGTTAATTTCCTTTGCTTTGCATAAGCCCTTTTTAAACATAAAAAATTTGCAAAACATTAAACCTGAATTTTTTGTCCAATAATGACTAAACTCATAATTTACGTTCTTAAAATTTGATAAGTCATAAAGTTTGACAAATTTAAACTCATTAAACATAAAAAATTTAATCAACTATAAGTTTTGGTTCAGTTAAACATGAAATATTTAAAGAACAAATTTAAACTCATAATTTATATTTTTAAAGTTTGATAATTAATAAATTATAATATTAATCAATGTATAGTCCTAAGAATTGCCCACAAATCTGGATCATTCATCTGTGTAGCCTTCGACTCCATAACCTTTGCCTTTTTTGTCTCTGTTTTTTTGTATCTCCTTTTCAATTGTCTTCCTTATTTTCTTATAGAACGAGATCATATGATTTCTGCATTTTATGACATTATTGTGAAGTAACTAATATAACTTACCTCTCGTAAACATCACAAACAAGGATATATAAATAGGTACCTAGGTAAAGGTCAATTTATTGTTTTTGTCCAAGTAGTGTGTGTACAAAAAGATAAATATTATACCATAATCATATATGTAACAATCATATTCTAAATTAACAACATATATAGAATATTAGAATTAATAAACATATAAGCAAAGTAATTATTCATTTTTTTTGTCAAAGAAACCATGCACAAGTGAGACCATTGATGCAACTTTTTCAATAAAGCATTTTAAAGTAATATTTTCAATAAGAACATCGGCGTAAACCGGATATCAAATAATAAAAAAACAGTTTACACTAGTGGTGAAGTCCAGGTCGAACTCAGAAAATGAGAAAAAAATGCTTTGTATTCAAGCAAACAGTTAACTACTCTTTATTGCAAAAAATAAAAGAATTATTTAAATAAATAATTAAGAGAGTGCTGCCCTTTGCGGAGGGCTGAAACAAATAAAATAATAGTGGCCTTATTACAAACTCAATTAATGAAATAAAATAAATCCTAATCTAAAAAGAAGAGAAAAGTCTTTCGGGCTTGAGTCTTTAGTCTTCTTGAGGTTATACTTGTTTTCTTGAACTTTTTCTCTCTAAGGGCTCCCTGAGGGCGCTTTGAGGGGCTTAAAGGGTCTTTTGAGGGGACCTTTTGAGGACCTCAGAGGGCTCTTCAGGGGTGCTTGCGAGGGCTCACTGCACGTACGAACGCTTCCCTGCAAAACAAAAATCACAAAACACAAAAATGAAAAAGAAAGCTATGCAAGAATCAAAGGTTAGTATGATCACAAAAGCAAGAAACAAACTGACATGAAATGACTAACTATATTAAACAAACCATTACACTAAAAGACAAAGTAGTGAAACTAACTATTAATAAACAATTATTCAATGTAACAATTAATAACAAATTAAAACTACGTAACAACTAACTAATTAACAACTATGAAAATAACTAATCAATTTGAAACAACTATCATTCAAGAAAACGTTAACATGAACTTGAATAAACAATCTAATTAAATTTAATTAACAATGAACTAAACCAAACCCACAAAGTCATTAATAAACTAATAATAATTTTCTCTAACTACTTGAAATAAAGCTAAACTAATTAAATCTAGCTAAACACATACCTAAATTAATTAACAGATTACTTAACTAATTCCTAACTACAGGAACATGCAACAAACAAGGGCGTCCAGCTATCATGCAATGTTATGTTAGATGTAAGAGATCACGTAGCACAAGAGAACACGATGCTGATCAAATTAATTCAGGCTCACGATTTGAATATCACCTTGAACGGAACTTGAAATGAATCGTCCAACAACTGCTAGCTAACTGATCAAGCACGTAGTGGGTGCTTATCAGCTACAGACCCAAGAATCAAGAATATAAGTTTATTTTGGATGGCAGATCTTTATTTTTAGGTTTGGAACAGTGACAGTGGGCCGGATCTGTTAGATCATGTATGCAGTTCGCTATGGCAGGTTAGTTTGCGATTGATCAAACCAGATCAACCGCCCTGCGCTACTCAGGATCGGCTATACAAAAAATATATTTTATTAAGAATGAGCTGATCTGCATCCTGATTCAACTTGACCAACTTGTGATCAAGAATCACGATCCAAACTCGCTAAAGATTGTAGGTTTGGATGGTGTATCTAGATCACGCAAAAAATGCAAATCTGCTACATTGAATAATGAAAACTAACAATCAAGACGAACTAACCTATATGTGATGCTAAAACAAATTTTTATGCATTCAAGAATATGAAAAAAAAATCTAATCTATATGAAAAAACGTAAATAGGAAGGGGGAGAAGAGGTTTACCTCCATGGTTCGTCTTCAACGGACGAGTTGAGAAGAAAAAATGGTTTTTTCGCTTGTCGCAAACACCTTCTGATAAAAAAGAAAGAAGGACCGACGAAGATAGGGGCAAGAAGAAGAAGAGGAGAAAGAAGAAAAAGAGAAAAAGAGGAGAGAAAGAAACAGGTATGGAAGAAGAGGAAAGAGAGAGAGAGAGCAAGGAGGGCGTCAACTTTAAGAGGGGGAAAACACCCCTATCTTTCATAAAGCTACTATTTATAATGTGTAATTAGGTTTTGAGAAATTATTTCAAAAAGAGTTATAAATTTTTAATATTTTCAAAAGGCTTCTCTTTTAAAAGTTAATTTTTAAATACTTAATTATTCTTCCCTAATTACTTCAATAAGGCTCAAATTTGCTCAAATTTCAATTTAATGAAAAATGATAAAAATCTTCGCAAACAAGCATTTTTAAGCGATTATTGCACATGATCATACATGGAAATGTATGAAATTATGCATGATCAACCATCCACTCAGAGTAATAGTCGTAGCCCATCCAAGCTATAAAAATTTTAGCATGCAACAAAATATTAAACCTACCGAGTATGAGAGAGCAATAAGATCTTGTTTAAATAAGTACTCTTAACTTAATATATTGCAGACGTTCTTATATGCGCAAGTTGTGCTATGATTGAATTATACAGCTTGAACTCATTCGCCTTAAGGTCTATTTCTTAAAAAACCCAGTGTTTGTTGCCCCAGTTGACATGAAATAAGATTTATAACATAAATTGAATTTAAGCTCACCTGTGGCACCCCAAATTTATGTTTGCTATGTAAGCAATATTGTCCAACAGATACCTTGTCACCTTTAAACCAAAGATAAGGCATGTTGTTAAGATCCAAGTATCCAGTATCCAGTATCCCCCTCTTGCCCTTTAGTTGTAAGCATTTATTATGGCCAGTCAATGTTTACAAGTTAGTTTTTGTTAGTATGTAGTAAAACAACGAAAACGTTGGTTTTTAGACTCATAAAAACATAAAGGCTAAATTAAACGCTCATTGGAAGATTATCTTCTTTTTGTATGTTTTGATTGTGGGCTTTTTCAAGTTTTTCTATGAATCTTATTAAATGCTATATATATGGTATATTCATGTTATATTCATTTGAGTATACATACAAACATAATAAAAGAACAAACAAACAAACGTGCAAACCTAACACTTACGTTACTTGTCATCAAAATATCTTCATAAAATTCACTCTTTTGGCTCAATTTTTTCTTCCTGCATATTTTGATTTTCTTGACCAACATGTTCTCATCAACAATTAAAATTGAATATAAACACATACATGTCATAACCTCTACTTGAAATTGAATATAAACACATAGACATGTCTCGGGACATTTACAAGTACCTCGAGTACTACAATTGCTTCCTTACTTGGGAATGGAGATGGGGGTTTAAACGATTTTCTGCTACAACATTTTTTTGTTTATAAGTATTTATTGTAAATAAACTAAGATATGCATAGAAGACACAAGACATTTGAGGAATTCTTTAAAAAAGACTACATAACTGCAAAAACAATTATTAAATAACTCCTAACAAATACAGATTTGGCAAACAATCAATATTCTAACATATTTCTATAAAATGACTGGACTTGTATAGCACAACATCCTTGAGTTTTGTTTTCTTACTCTTTTTCTTAGGACACCCTGGTTTAAGACCAAATTTTGGTAGTAAGACAAGAATAAGGTTCAGAGAAGCGATGTGTAGGACATTATCCGCCATCATCATGAATGAATAAGTATTATATGCAGCTCGATACAATTCAACAATGTAGAAATTGTCTTAGTGATCCTTTGATAGCTTTCCTTCATACAAAATGCATATGATCGCATGTTGGCCCATAATTTTACTAACCTATCACACTCTACAAGAGCATGTTTGTTTCTCAATATCAATAATATAACCATGAGATTGGTTGTGAGCTTCGTACGGACGATATAGACAATGCACTACTTGCACACTTAGCTTTTGTGCTTCTTTCTTACCATCCTTCAACTTTTTTTTATCTTAGGCACTACAATTCCTAACATGTTTTGCCCATCATTCCTTTGGTTTAAAAAAAGTTTCATTCATTAACTCTGGAAGGATGAATGTCATTCACATTGTTACGATGATGATCACTAGCTGTAACGACCCCAACTCGTACCCATGAAAAAATGGCAATTTTTTTTTAAAACAAGTGCAAAAACATTCTCAGAAACCTGAGGCCTTTACAGTTAAAATACATCCGCAACCACAAAGCATCTTATACTAATCTTTTTAAACAAAATCAAACCAAACTTTATTTATTAAATGCATAGAATCTGAGACACAAGCAAAGAAAATATAAATAAAGCAGAAAAAAGAGTCACGCTGTCCAAAAGAATCTGTCAAGCAATCGTATAGTTTCCTTATAGCTCATCTCAAAAGCAACTCGCCTCACTGAGCCTTTGAGGCTACAAAAAATATAAAAGTAGGGGTGTCAAAATTCAAAGATTTCTGTGTACGAATTCATCTAATGAAACAAATAAGTTAAAAAAACATAAATAAGATTCATATAATATTTTAAAGGGATGCAATTATGACAAATTTATAACTTAATTAACCATTCATGTAATAGGAAACAACAATTAAGCATGAGAGAGCAATTTAATAAACAACAGGGACAACAAATTAAGCAATAAAGACATTTAACATGCATTAGAGAATAAACATCATGCATTTACCAATATACCATAATTAAGAAAATAAGTAAATATGCATGATCTAATGCATAACAGAAATATGCATGATTTCAGTACACATGATGAATAAATTATTTTCTTTTATCTAAGTTTTCTTTTCATATGCATGCCCCTATTAAATGCAGACAATTTAAGTTTCTCTTTTTATTATCATTGTCCGTGGATACTTCAAACGGATAAGAATTCTCGAGGTCAAGTAGGGTTCTCAGGGTAACTTAGCACAAAAATTATATTTTATTACTGGGTTTCAAACTTAGCCCTCGACCTATATCAGGAATCAACACCATCTATTGAAATATTGAAAATCAACAACCAATGTCAGAACACTATGAAAATCAACAATCATAATGTCACTTTCTTGATATACCAAAATAACAGTTGTGTCTATATAGCACCCCCAAGCAAAGTGGCAGATTCTTCTTAAAACCGTGGCCAGGAGAAGAACCTTAATATCGGGTTCATGGGTAACAACAAAAACACACAAAGTTTTTATATCCTCAAGGTTTTCTAAAATCGCAATGTCCAAGATTCACATACTATACAAAGGACATCAAGAAAACGTAGATTACACAGTTCTTTTAATTTCTTTTATCTTGTTATTAATTTTTCTTCTTTAATTTATAATTCAGCATGCAAAATTAATAACACAAACTCACAAATCAACATGCAAAACTCTTCACAGGACCACAATTTGTGCTAATATAAAACAGTGAAATAAGAACAATAAAATCACATTTGATTTTTTGTAATGCATAGAACAACTAAAACAAAGAGCAATACATGTTCAAGGCTCACACAACCTACGATGATACATTTTAATCATCTATACATTCATATGCAAAATCATTAGGAACATGCCAATGCATTTATTTCGCTTGATCTTTAATGCATAATCATGTATGCCAATTCAGAGATGTGCATGAAATAATAATATTATATGCATGTGCTCATCTTTCAAATGCATGTGTTCACATAACCATGCCAAAAGCATACTTCATGCATGCACCATTTCAATTTAACATATGAATATCCATGCAACCAATCACACACAAAACTATATTGATTTCATGTACACTCGTGCATGTGAAGTGACTGTGTGCTTTAACTAAGCATGATCTACAAGGAACAAAAATGTGAACATATGCCCATGCTCATGCATAAAACTACATCTTTTATCATAAACAATTCTGGACATTTTAAAAGCATTTTTTATATATACATCTCTTTGTTCCTTTTTAAAAACAAACAACCGTTGCATCCAACCGAACTTGGCTCCAGCCCAATCGAGCTAGTTGGTTGAGTCTAGCATGCAGCCAACTGACTCAGTCGGCTGGGCCAGACCCTCAATCCAACCGACCAGTCGACTGGGGGCTGATTAAACTGTAGCCCACAATGCTGCATAAAAATGCACACATAGTATGTGGAATATGTTTCATTTATAGTGAGTCCAACTTCAAACAGGAGGGTAAAAATAAAAACAAAAATTTAACATAAAGATGAGTACACGTGCACATAAGTAGTTTATGGAGCGAGATAGACCAGACATCCATGCATTTTGCAAAAACCACGTGAAAAATCTGAAAATAACATATGTCGTATGGGTCTTCAAACTAGCTGAAATTTTTATTTGACTTATGCTGGAAGTGTTGAGTGAGGTCGCAAACCAATAGAAAATATTCATCTTTAGGATGAACTAAAAAGATTTTGATAACCCCGAAAAGACATGATTGAATGGATCTGATTTAGAAAACATGCAGAAACCTTCAACATGTGTGTGACCTAATCTCTTCAACTAGTATTCAACCACAGGTACTTGTGGTTCATGAATGTTGTCATTCACTCGGCATGTCCAATATTAAGAGAAAAAGACTGAAACTTCTCCGGAATGCACACAGATGCATCTGATACATCCTTATGCTAAAGATACACTAGAATCAAGAAAGTTTACTTGGACAATCTAACGCAAATTCAGTAACAGGGAATGAAAGCAAACCCTTGATAAAAGGCTTGCTACATCAAATTTTTTTAGTTATGAAAAGAAAAGGGTCTGTTGGCAAAAAAAAAATCTAGAATAATGAGTTTAAATATCTAAAGACATTAAGCATACACGATATTTACTTTGGATGATTCATGGAATAAACACTTAATACAACGCCTTTATCATGAGAAAAAAAGTTATGTTTTAATATAAAATACCTCTACGTATATCACGTTCTAAAATAACTTTCGAAAAGAATGAAATACATCGATTTCGACCATGAATCTTTGAGTAAATATTCAGATTTATCCTTTTTCTCATGGGTTTTACTAAAACCTTTTATAGAATACAAATATATGCTCTTTTTTCATCCGAAACAAGAGAGAAACCCATACATTGATTGTAGATCGAAAAAGAATAAGAAAATAATAGATTTGATGGTAGAAACGATGGATGATTAAAGAAGGAAACCTTTTTCTTCCTCTTTTTTCCTCTCCTGTTCTCTCTCTCTCTCCTCTTTTTTCTTTTTGACTTATTTATGGAGCTCTAAGGGGTGGATTCCCCCCCTTCTAAATGGGATGGAGAGAGGAACTCGCTCCAAATTGAGACTCTTTTCTCTCTTGGGTTTTTTGAAAATTTTAAAATTCTAAAATATTGACTTTTCAAAATTTTAATTCAAATTAACTCTAAGTCTCTCAAACTTTCTTAGATGCTTCTAGGTGTATTTAAGGACTCTACTAAGAGTCTGAAACAAATGTTAAAATAAAATTTTGGAATTAAATTATTTATTTATTTAATATTAAATAATAAATAAATTTTTAGAAGCTTCCAAAAGTTGCCATATTAACTTGGGAGACTTCTTAACATTAAATAACTTCAATTTAAAGTTGTCTAATGAATTTAAAGTTGGAAAATCGTTGGTCATGGATTTAGATCTAGATTTGAATCGATATCTAAGATCCAAATCCATCTCCAAAAGTCCAAAGGGATCTTGAGCTAGATCAATACCAGATTAATATGAGTCTTGAATAGAGTCCAGATCCATATTAATTTGGCAAATCCATCAAATTCGGTCTAATCCAAATTTGGATCCAAACAGACAAACTGCTCTTTTTTTTTTTTAAATATGATTTTTGGGCCAACTGTAGCTCGAATCAAGGAAAATAAAACATCATTACGCACAAAATTTTGAGATGCATCCAACAATATATAACCCAAATTTTGCCTCTAAAATTTGTCTGAAAATAAATCAAATTTTTCTTGAATTTAAAGGTAAAAAACAAAACTTTTTTTTGTACGTTTTGAGTGGCTCATTTAGGCCTTGACAATGAGACCTGGGCTAAGCCTAGACTGAAAAGTATCAGCCTAAAATTGAAAATCTACCGATTTTTCTCCTATACTTTTCCAAAATTTCAAAAATATCAAATTTAACTAAGTATACAAATACACGATATTACATTAGCATTAGGCTGCTTATGTGGGTTCATATCCTTTGTAGTGATCCTCTGATCATGCATACCATCAAATATTCATGAAAGTTTTTCATTGTATGCATGTTGAACATCTATATTACTAATCGATTCGAGCAATTGCATGCCCTCTACATATACAACATTACTTTCTTTACCTGTTGACACACCTAACTGCAGGTGGAGCGAATACAAAGTTGGCGCTTGCAAGAGCGAAAATCTGCATGCTGAAAGATTTGCTTCAAGCAAAGGAATGAATTATATGGACTCAAGCTAACCTGCTCTCTAATAAGGATAATGAACTTGAGGTGCTAAGAGTGTCTCTATTACATCCACAACAATGACTTATGGTTTCAAATACTTTTATAAATTGAAATACTTTTGTATTTTAATACCTATAACTTTTATAAATTTGAATGGATATACAATTTGTGTAAAGTTATAATGCACTTCCTATTTATGTGAATTGTTTGTATGAATGTATATCTATAAATTTGAATATATATACTTTTGTGATTTAAATATATATAGTTTTCTAATTAAAATTCTGAATAAATGTTACAACTTGTGTGAAGTTATAATACACTTTCTATTTGTATAAATGATATAAGTTGAATGTATATATGTAATTTTGAATGTATATATCACATCAACATGTGTGAAGATAAGGACATTCACATACCAAAGTTGCAAACATAAAGGACATTTAGAATATTTGCAACAAAAACATGCGTACATGATGTGCATATTTGAGAAACTTGTTACCTATTTGCAAGCGTTTATGTTGCAAGGGTAGGAAAGTCCACAATAAAATATTATGATCTCTGATTAATATTTGTGGATTTCATTTTTAAACTGAAGTTAGTGTATAATTAAGTAACTAATCATCTAGGAGGTCTGCAAATGTGTGGCGATATTCACATATAGATGTTGTGAATGTTCGTGATTGTCACACTCTAAAACAAACTTCACAAATAGTGTGCTAACTTCGCATATAATGTACAACCTTCGTTAAGCATTCTTGCAAATCTCCTATACAAAATTCACCTATTGTTGCATATGTCCTCATGACTTTCATATTTTTATTGCGAATATGCTCTGTATATGTGGAACCACTGACTAAATTATGGAATTGTCGGGCATTTACAAAACTTGGGAATGACTGCAATACAAAATTTTTATTATATGCAAATTGTCAGTATATTCATATCATCTATATGTGAATGTACTCCATTATGTATGAATGCCATTTTTGAACTAAAGTTATTGTATAATTAAGTGAGATCCAATTTACAAAACATCTAAAATTTATGTAACATCCAACCTAAATTGAAGTTAAACATCTAAAATTCTGTCAAATTTACATCCACATTACATCTATATTCTAAAAAGCAAAATACAATATTTAATAATAAATCATTATGTCAAAATGTTATTAAATTCATAATAGTAATTAATAGTCACCCAAAATTATCCAAAGCTCAGCTTCCTGAGAAAGATCATTTCTCATCTCATCGTCCCATGTTCGTCCTGCTTTGCCTTTTGTTTGGCCTTTAGACCTTTTTTGTTCTTTGCCTCCTCTTTAACCTTCTCTTAGAAAGTCACTTTTTTCTTCTTCCTCATGCAATTATAAAATTTGTCTCATACGCTTTCTGTAATCAGCTTCTATATATTGAAATAACACTACAAGAAAAATGCATATTGGCGACGGATTCTATACGTCGCTAATCCGTCGATGTACATCTTTGTGATGAATTTTGCGACAGACTAGCGACATATATCACCCGTCGCATAACCCCAGTCGCTAAATTGCGACAGAATTTATCTGTCGCCAATCCATCGCTATGTTGCGTCGGCTTAGCGATGGATGATGTACGCCGCGAATTCATCGTTAAATGAAGACCGATTTCGTTATGCAGCAGAATTTAATCTGGTGCTATTTTCGTCGCTACTATTTATCGACGGATAAGTATCCATCGCTAATTTCCATCAAAATATGGCGACGGACATTAGTGACAGTTTAAATTCCGTCGCAAACCGATGCCTGTTTCAATTTGGCGACGGAGTAGCGATAGATAATATCCGTCGCTAATTTGTAATAAAAATTTAATTTTTTTTTGAAATATTTTGAAACTCGAGAAAAATTTCTCGTACAATTCATATATCGTGCTTATAAAAAAACAATACACATAAAAAATACATACAAATTAAATACAAATGCTAAGTTAAGCAAACTTTAACAACCAAATACAGTCCTTGCGAAGTTATAATTAATTACAAGTTTGTCAAACAAATTAAACAAAAAAATCTAATCCTCACCAAGATTTTGGGCATCATCCTCTTCATTTTCTCTATCTGCCCCTCCCTCCATGCCTCTATCAGCTCCTCTACGTTGATCATCTCCAGCATCCTACAAAAGAGAACCAAAATGTTAGTATTTAAAAACAAAACATAATGAAATAAATTATATGCAATCCACCTAATCTAATGCAATAAAGTAAATGGCTGAATGAATGACACATAAACTAGTAATAAACTAAAGGACATTAACAAAATTATAAGAAAAAATTTATAGTAATTCAATCATGCATACTTGACGGGTACCTGAGCTCATGTTGAATGCGAATGAAGTTTCCCTGTCCTGAAAAAAGTGTACAACTCATTAAAGATAATGTTGAGAATAACTTCATTTAAAAAGTGTTCCATTTTGTCCTCAATACACTGACAGACACCATCCCAAGACACAGCAGGGTCAATAGGACGTTGGGAGTTGATGCTGGCGGGAGAACTCTGTGAGCCCGAGCTGCAAGAGGCAACGACTGGTGTGGTGTTTATGTTACTCTCAAACCTGAACACACGACCCTTTTTTGGGTTCATCTGTAGCAGTCACCCATGCTGCAAGATCAAAAGTCGGATGCTGAGTGGAGTTATCGCCATATCGCTATATAATTTGTTGATCGTATGACTCCTACAAAGTAATAATTAGAATATGAATTAATAATTAAGAATTACAATATTTATGATAATATAATTCAAAGTAACTTGTATATTACAATGTTTATTAATGCAATAAATACATACCATTGTCGATCTCACCTTCTTTGATACAAAATCTTCCGTGCTCTTACATTTATGTGTTTCAATAAACATATCCTTGTAAGGCACAATGCCTCCTTTTTCTGCTTTCTGCAATGTTACATGATAAAAAAGTTTGATTAATAAGTATGCAGAAATACTTACAAATTTGACAATATATATATATATATATATATATATATATATATATATATATATATATATTAATGAGTTACATTTTTTTCTGGTGGCTCCCAAAAGTCCTAGATTCACCTGTGTGTAGTTGTGCATCGAGCATCACTGCTTAGTTTTGTGCAACCTTTGTTGAGTGGTTCTGAAATTCATTGCTCGCCCACTTGTCGCACATGCCCTCCCAATAATCTCTCCTGATAGTAGGAGGCCCATGGCCCTTCCACTGCAGTGGATCATCTATCCCACCAGCTGCTTTTTTTGTTGCAGTCTTCATATTGTGCAACATGTTAGCAAAACGATTAGCAGCCACCTTCTGCCACACTACCCTCGCATCTTTCTCCTCGTTTGTAGTCGTGAAGCGATTAGAAGTCTGCAAATACATTCAGAAAGTTAGCACACATAAATACAAAAGACTTCTTGTTATGATAAATGATTGCATACCATGAATGAAGAAATTAATCTGTCTAACACAACTCTCGGGTACTCTTTCCATTGCGCTATCGGTCCTGAAAGATGATGCAGTAATGACTTCGAAATTTCTCATATTACTTCTTGCTGCTCAAACCTTGCACTGCATATGAAAAGATATACATTTACAATCGACTGCCAATATATACTTTTTATAAGTTAAATATTGGACAAGTGACAATGAAATACTTACAGTCGACCATCGATATACACTATTTGAATTACTTGTCATGGGTCACACTGAGAAGACCCTGCATCCGGCGCAGGTGGGTCATGTGTAGGCGAAACAACACCTACAGAATAATGAGTTAGAAATTCACACAATGTATATTTCAACTAATCAAGTATACACTTATTTAAATGATATACCTATCGAGAAGGAACCCGTAAAGATGAAGGCTTAGACTGGCTACCACTGGGTGCTCGACGAGTGTGTCCTCTATGAACCATATTCTAACAAATAAAAATATACCGGTAATTCAAACATTGCAATATATTTCAATATATTCAAATCAATACAATACATTTCCATACATTCAAATCATTCAGATCAAATTGAAAAAAACTTCATGCAAGACATTCAAACATTGCAATATATTTCAATATATTCAAATCAATACAATACATTTTAATACATTCAAATCATTCTAATCATTTAGACCAAACTGAAAAAAACTTCATGCAAGACATTTAAACATTGCAATACATTTCAATATATTCAAATCAATACAATACATTTCAATACATTCTAATCATTCAGATTAAATTGAAAAAAACTTTATGCAAGACATTCAAACATTGCAATATATTTCAATATATTCAAATCAATACAATACATTTTAATACATTCAAATTATTCTAATCATTCAGATCAAATTGAAAAAAACTTCATGTAAGACATTCAAACATTACAATATATTCAAATCAATATAATACATTTTAATACATTCAAATTATTCTAATCATTCAGATTAAATTGAAAAAAACTTTATGCAAGACATTCAAACATTTCAATATATTCAAATCAATACAATACATTTCAATACATTCAAATTAATCTAATCATTCACATCAAAATGAAAAAAACTTCATGCAAGATATTCAAACAGTGCAATACATTTCGATATATTCAAATTAATACAATACAATACAATACATTCAAATCATTCTAATCATTCAGATCAAATTAAAAAAACTTCATGCAAGACATTCAAACATTGCAATACATTTTAATATATTCAAATCAATACAATACATTTCAATACATTCTAATCATTCAAATCAAATTGAAAAAAATTTCATGCAAGACATTCAAACATTGCAATACATTTCGATATATTCAAATCAATACAATACATTTCAATACATTCAAATTATTCTAATCATTCAGATCATTCAGATCAAATTGAAAAAAAACTTCATGCAAGACATTCAAACATTGCACTACATTTCAATATATTCAAATCAATATAATATATTTCAATACATTCAAATTATTCTAATCATTCAGATCAAATTGAAAAAAACTTCATGCAAGACATTCAAACATTACAATACATTTCAATATATTCAAATCAATATAATACATTTCAATATATTTAAATTATTCTAATCATTCAGATCAAATTGAAAAAAACTTTATGCAAGACATTAAAACATTGCAAGACATTAAAACATTGCAATACATTTCAATATATTCAAATCAATACAATACATTTTAATACATTCAAATTATTCTAATCATTCAGATCAAATTGAAAAAAACTTCATGCAAGACATTTAAACATTGTAATACATTTCAATATATTCAAATCATTTTAATCATTCAGATCAAATTGAAAAAAAATTCATGCAAGACATTCAAACATTGCAATATATTTTGATATATTCAAATCAATATAATACATTTCAATGCATTCAAATCATTCTAATCATTCAGATCAAATTGAAAAAAACTTCATGCAAGACATTCAAACATTGTAATACATTTCAATATATTCAAATAAATACAATACATTCTAATAATTCAGATCAAATTAAAAAAAACTTCATGCAAGACATTCAAACATTGCAATATATTTTAATATATTCAAATCAATACAATACATTTCAATAAATTCAAATTATTCTAATCATTCATATCCAATTGAAAAAAACTTCATGCAAGACATTCAAACATTGCAATATATTTCAATATATTCAAATCAATATAATATATTTCAATACATTCAAATTATTCTAATCATTCAGATCAAATTGAAAAAAACTTTGTGCAAGACATTCAAACATTTCAATATATTTTAATATATTCAAATCAATACAATACATTTCAATACATTCAAATTATTCTAATCATTCAGATTAAATTGAAAAAAACTTCATGCAAGACATTCGAACATTGTAATACATTTCAATATATTTAAATCAATACAATACATTCCAATAATTCAGATCAAATTAAAAAAAACTTCATGCAATACATTTCAATATATTCAAATAAATACAATACATTTCAATACATTCAAATCATTCTAATCATTCAGATCAAACTGAAAAAAATTTCATGCAAGACATTCAAACATTGCAATACATTTTAATATATTCAAATCATTACAATATATTTCAATACATTCAAATTATTCTAATCATTTAGATCAAATTGAATAAAATTTCATGCAAGACATTCAAACATTGCAATACATTTCAATATATTCAAATCAATACAACACATTCAAATTATTCTAATCATTCAAATCAAATTGAAAAAAACTTCATGCAAGACATTCAAACATTGCAATACATTTTAATATATTCAAATCAATACAATACATTCAAATCATTCTAATCATTTCGATCAAATTGAAAAAAACTTCATGCAAGACATTCAAACATTGTAATACATTTCAATATATTCAAATCAATACAATACATTTCAATACATTCAAATTATTCTAATCATTCAGATCAAATTGAAAAAAACTTCATGCAAGACATTCAAATATTGTAATACATTCAAATAATTCTAACACGTTACTTGTGCATTCAATTCATAACTCTATACCTATCGAACATGCATAATCAATTCAAAAAATATATGAGACATGCATTACATTCAAACATTGCAATACATTTTAATATATTCAAATCAATACAATGGATTGCAATACATTCAAATCATTCAAATCATTTAGATCATTCAGGTATGTATTACAAGATGTATTTTACTAGCTTGTGAATGATTCATCATCACTTTTCTGACTTTCATGCTCTTCTTCTTCCTTCTCCTCCTACTCTTCGTCATCATCTTCTTCTTCATTTAGCTCCCATCCACTTCATATATCATTTGGATCACATTCTTCCATGCATGTGCCATCAGATAATGGAGATATGACATGCATACCATGTGCGACATTGCGACCATAAGAGAAGTCATACATATCATCTGATTGATAGTAATCACCATCTTCCACAATCTTGTCTTTCTGTAACAGATCATACTCGGGGTATAGTTTAGACTTCACCTTACAAACTGTCCACCATTCATTTCTATCTGACTTTCTTGTACTTGAATATGAAGTATAGTAAACTTGTTGAGCTTGCGAGGCTAATATGAATAATTCATATGTTCCAAACCATGATTTATGATTCACCTCTACAATGTCTAAGACTTTGTCGACTCCTGTTGCTGTGGGATCAAACCATTCATATTTGAATAAAGTTAAGTTATTATTTGTGTCTCAATAAGTCAACTCCATTATTTCTTCTATAACACTGTAGTAGTCATGTTTATTTTCACCATAGCTGATAGCCTTGATGCGCACACCACTATTCATCATTAACTTGTTGACACCATAGTCTTTTGTATGGAATCGATAATCATTTACGATATACCCGTTGTAACATTGCATAACTTTAGACAGACCATTTTGTAAATCACATATTTCTTGATCTTTAACATCACCATGGCGAACCTACAAGCACAAACAATGACTATGATCACGACAAATTAAGTGTCTTGTTATTGTATAAAGGGAAAGAATGTATACAATCGTCCTTACCAACTCTTTCAAATATGTCACAAATTTATTTTCACGTTCTTCCTGCACTTCTGCATCAATGAGTTATGGAAGTTTTTTTCATAACTCCAAATCAAATCGTCTGCACTTAACATAAACTTATTTTACTGAATCATGTACGCACGTATAGAACTTAGTATTATGTATTAAGTATACTTACTCGATATGTGGGTCGATTGTTGAGCAATTAAAAAAGATATATATTTGTGTTGCGTCTTACTCTCGATCTTCCAATAGTCTTGACCGACAACTGCCAAATGCATGCCCAAGTGGTTGAAATATAGACAATTTGTCAGTTACAGTTAATTGTTTTTCATCATCATTATGAGGTGGGCATGTGTAACGTGTTGAAATATGAGTTTCAAAGTACATAGATTAGAAACTTGAAATCTCTTCTAAGGTGTATACCTCAGAAATAAAACCCTCTACTTTTGCTTTATTCTGAACCTTTTTTTTGAGATCAAACATGCATCTGTCAACAATATACATTTCGGATTACAATAAATTTCTCAATAGCATTGGAAAAAAATTTAAATAAATATATACCTTTTAAATGGGTACATCCACCGATATTGCACAGGTCCACCAACCCTAAGTTCATATGGCAAATGTATGATTACATGTTCCATAACATCAAAAATGTTGGGGGAAATATCTTCTTCAGTTGACAAATAATAGTTAAGACAGATTCCTCGAGATTTTTTATCTCAGATACTACAACTTTTGTTGCGCACAATGTTCTAAAAGATCTACTCAACTCGGACAATACCCCTCATATAGGTTTGTCTAATATATTATGGAATGCTAGAGGTATCAACCGTTGCATAATGACATGACAATCATGCCTCTTCAACCCATATAATTATCTTTCGTCTATCTTCATAGCCCGAACAATGTTAGAAACGTAGCCGTCTGAAAATCTCAACTGTCTCAACCATTGACATACACACTTTACTTGATCTGGTCCAAGCATATACCTTGCCTTTGGTTTCAGTACTTTGCCATTGTACTCTTTGAGTTCCAATTCTAATATTTTACATCCCACTTTTAAATTCATACGTGCCTTCGGATTATCCTTCATTTTTTCTTTCACATTCATTATTGTATTAAACACATTATCGAACACATTTTTCTCCACATGCATGACATCTAAATTATGTCATATTAATAAGGTTGGCTAATATGATAGTTTCCAAAATATAGATTTCTTTGTCCAATTATGATCCTTTCCAAATCCAATAAAGGGCATTGGCCTACGACCATCTGTCAGTCCACATAGAAAGTATCACAATCTTCTTAAAATCTTTATGCCAGACAACTTTGTTGGTGGACCTTCCATTTCAGTTGTGCATGCTTGAAACACATTCTTTTGTCGTCAGAACAGATAATCACTGGGTAGAAATCGACGGTGACAATCAAACCAGCACGACTTTCTTCCATGTGTCAATCTAAACGATTTTGTATCCTTCATGTAGTACAGACATGCTAACCTCCCATGTGTGCTCCAACCAGATAACATATCATATAAATGGAAGTCACTGATTGTCCATAGAACAACAACCTTCATATTGAAGTTTTATTTTTTGTGGGCATCGTACGTGAGAACACCGTCATCCCATAGTATTTTCAGTTCATCAATTAATGACCTCAAATATACATTGAGATTTTTTCTCGGAGACGTTGGACTAGGGATCAACAGAGACAAGAAAAGATTTTCACGCTTCATACACAAGCTCAGAGGTAGGTTGTATGGGGTGACAAATACCAGCCAACAGGAGTATGAGTTTGATCTACCCCCGAATAGATTAAATTCATCTGTACATAAACCTAACCTAACATTTCTCACTTCCAAAGCTTCTGATGAGTATGATCAAAGTGCCTCCAAGCTTCTGCGTCAACATGATGTGTGATCTTGTCTTCATCATGTCGAACTTTATTTTCATGCTATATCATTTGTTTAGCTGTCCTCGAAGACATATAAAGACGTTGCAATCTAGGAGTGAGAGGAAAGTAGCGAAGTGAGTTATATGACATTCTTTTGACCTTGTGCTACCATTTTTCTTTGCCTTTGCCTTGAACCGAGGATGTCCACATGATGGACATGATCTGCTATTTTCTTAATCTTTGAAATACAGCATGCAGTGATTGAGACAAGCGTTTATCTTTTGATACCCCATACCTAGAACATTGACCATAACCTTCGTACGGTAGAGATTTTATGACAATTTCTCATCTTTGGGCAACATACTCTTCACAATAGAGAACATACGGTCAAAACATGATTGACTCAAATTAAACTCGGACTTCAAATTCAGTAGTTGAAGAACTGCAGCCAAGATAGTGTGACTCTCGCAACCATTTCACAATGGTTCATCAACATCTCTAAGTCATAAAATGTACTAGCTGCATCATTTGTTACTTCTTCCTCTACCCCAGTTGGTGCATCACTATGTCCCACAGCAGAACCCATTTCTGGTCCAGCGGCATCAAATATCAAATCCACATATGGATTATCGTGCACCACATCCACCCGTGCGTGAAAATTATTCCAAAATTCTTCACCATGAAGCATCCAATTTTGATAACCACTAACAAAACCCTTCCTGTATAGGTGATGTCTAACACCATGAGGTTATACAAATCGATTGTTCTTATATATCGTGCAGGGGCATCTGATCCGACCGATGGGATCCACTGTATTGACACTTGCCATTGCGAATTCAATAAAACTGTCAACATCATCCATATATTCATGCGACACCTTATTATCAACTATCCTACGATACATCCATTTACGGTTTGCAGCCATTTTGTCCTATAATATTACAGATATTATCATCACAAGTTAAAAGAAAATCTTAATAATACATAGATTTTTGTGTTCAATACACCATCACATCATATTTATACACAACAAGAGAATATTTAGAAATTTGAAATCACATTACATATAAGGATACATTCATTTGAACAAAAAATTCATGATACAATTCCACATGAAAGACATAATCAAATGGAAAATAACTTTGTGCAAGCATGGATACAGAAACATCAAACATTGTAATACATTCAAATCATTCATATCAAAACATATATCAAACATGTACCTATAACAAACACACTCCAATATCCCACTAACTACTACCATGCTGAGCATAAAATCCGTACTCCAAAAATAAAAACACTTCTACTCATACATTAAAATCATGCTCAGCATGATCTCCAAACTCTATCAAAACAGTCCTAGATATCCACAACTATGTGAGTGTGTAAACAAAAAAGTGTTGCATCCAATAAATTAAATAACATGTGATGCACTTGCATCACTTAATCATCACGGGTATTTACCCAATTTTTGCATTGCATTTTTAGCCACATGTGATGCTTAGCACTAAGCATCACATGTCTTTGGGTCAGCAACGTACCTGCGAAGCACAAATATATAGTATAATATAAGAAGGCAGGCTGAGGGTTACCTGCGAGGTCGTCAAAGACGGGATAAAAGCGTCAGGTATATTCAGAACACAAGCTAAAAAGAGGAGGAAAGGGGATGTCCGAACGGGGGTGTCAGCCTAGGTTGGGTGCACGGCGAAAGGGGTTCGACAAGGCTATCAGAGAAAGGGGGGGGGGGGGCAAGAGGAGGCGGGAAGGGGAGGCAAGGGGCGGTGGGCTAGGGGGCAAGAGGAGGTGGGAAGGGGGGCGGCGGGAAGGCGGGCTGGGAAGCAAAAGGAGGCGGGTTGGGGGTGAGAGGAGGTTGGAAGGGGGGCAACGGGAAGGGGGTCGACAAGCGGCAGAAAGGGGGGTGACAAGCGGCAGGCTGGGGGGCAAGAGGAGGGGTGAGAGGAGGCGGGAAGGGGGGGCGGTGGGTCGGGGTTCGACAGGCGGCAGAAAAGGGGGCCAAGGGAAGGCGAGCTGGGGAGCGAGAGGAGGCAGGAAGGGGGATGATGGTCGGCTGATCGTGGGGCAATAGGAGGTCGGCCTGGGGGGGGGGGGGGGGGTCGACAACGACTGGAAGGGGGGTGACGACCGGTGGGCCATGGGGCAATAGGAGGCCGGTCGGGGGTGTGGTGTGACGAGAGGCGGGCCAGGGGTGCGACGGGAGGCAGGCCCGGGGGATGCGACAGAGAGGAAGCAGCAAAGAGAAAGATAGGGGAAAATTTAGGTATTTACGAGAAAATTTACGATGGATTCGCAACGGCCAAATTCCGTCGCTAAGCCATTGCTATTTGGCATCGACTCAACGATGAAATAGGTTTGTCGTTGATCTGCCGCTTGTTGTAACGAATATGACAACAAAATAAAATCCATCGCTAAATTGTCGCTACATTGCAACGGATTATCGACAAAATATTTTCCGTCGCTAAAATCAGAAATAAATGATATTTTAGCGACGAATATTATTCTTTCGCTAATCTGACGGTACTTTGTAGTATGTTTTTTTCATCGTAAATGTCCGTCGCTAAATAGTGTTTTTCTTGTAGTGTACGGTTAAACAACTAATTATATCTTACATCCTAAAATCACAACAATATTGGATATATAAACACATATATGCATGAAATTGATGGTCGACTATGCCCAAGTATTGCATATACAACATGACAAATATATTATAATCAATTTGTAACAATCATATATTAAGTCAAGAACATGTACATGTATGAATTGAGTTAACAAACATATGCAAAGTAATTTCTCATTTTCTTGATGAAGAATACTATTAATGAGACAAACCATCCAATCAGTGTAAGTATCGTATCCAAACCACTCTGTAAAAAAATAAACCTATAACCCAACTTTAAACCTATTGAGTATAAGAGAAAAATAAGGATATTGTTGAATAAGTAATATTATCATATTAGATGTTTGATGTTCTTATCTGCATGAGTTGTGGTTATTAGAATTGTACAACTTAAACTCCACATTCGTATCCATTTTCCAAATAACTCAGTGTTATTGCCCTAGTTTATAGAAATTAATATCTACAACATAAATTGAGTTAAAGACATAAGCACGTGAAAATTTGTGTGTCCTAAAAGCAAATATAAGTGTGCAAAGTTGTTCAACGAATACCTTGCCACATTTCTAAAAAGGATACATCAATTTGTTGATCTCCAAGAAGGAACAAATCATCTCGCATCGATTTTGCTTTGATCATTTATTGTTTACAATTAATGTTAATCAATTGGTTTTTATTAGTCAGTAGAAAAATATGAGGATTAACACTTTTGGGACTCACCGACAAATATGAGGTAAGATAAATGATCTTTGACAATTTTCTTCTTCTTTCTCATATCTTGAATGTGGTATTGTTGAAGTCTTTTTATGAATCTTTCAATATGCTACACAATCAAAATATGTAATGTATTCATTTTATATTCAAATGAGTCTGCATACAAACGTAACAAACAAGCATGAAAACATAACACTTACGTTACTGCTCAATATAGTGTCTTCGTAGAAATCATGATCTTTTCACACTTTTTGCTATTGCATATCTTGTTTGTTCTCATCGACTTATTTTCATGAGCAATTAAAATTAAATATAAACACATATATGTCAGTACCACTGGTTGTATACATAGATAACTTATTTCATTCATTATACATCTTACCATAATTGGACCCTTGCATGGGGATGGAGTTTTGGTTCATTTTCTATTGTCAAGTTAGTCATTTCTGGCAACAATGGTCACACCGATGCTCCAGGATGCCAACGATGTTGTGTCCCCTTATATGTTATTCTTAATGAAAATGTACACAAAAATGTTATGTTCTATATCCTTGTAAGATAGCCTCTAAAGGGTCAAAGTTTCAAGAAGGGTGAGCTTGTTTTCATTTTGGCTCAATTGAAAGCTTATATTTGACTACAACTAGGTTTGCATCAAGTACAACATGATCTTAATGCACTGGTTTTCAGAATGTTCATTGATTTGGTATATGCCAAGCTTCAGTTACTTCCTTATTTTTGTTTGTTTGAATTAGTTTAGGTTCAATCGGGCTTGATGTAGGGTGAGTTGATTCAGCCAAGGTTTTGTCTAATTGTGCAATGGTTTATTCTAAACAAAGTCAAGCTGATCTTGCTAAGATTTGGGGTGGCTTGTTAAGCTGAGGTAAGCCTAAACTGTGGTTCCGCTTTCTAGGTTAACATAATACCAGATTGGTGCAATGTATATTTTGTAAGGATTGACTTTGATTCAAGCTGGCGTTTGAGATTTAATAAATTTTTATAAGTAAATTCGTCCTTTCCTGGCTTATTTATGGAAATCCATGTTTCCTCGAATTTTGGATGAACTAGTTTGAGGGTTTTTTAAGGAGATCTCCAAAATTAAATAGATGTTGACTGATTCAAGCATGAAAACAACAATAATATAAAAGAATTAGGGCTGAAATTAGTCAAATCAGGGTGGGAAAATATTTGCAGTGACCATATCTTGGTTAAATCATGCCTTCAGTTTTGACAATAAACTAAAACCAGAGGGTTGTTTGAAGTTGGATGATCAACTCATACAATTCCTAACGTCTGAATTTTTGTTTACCTGTTACACACGCATAGAGGAGGGGACCTCGTATCAATAGGTGCAGTTGCTAATAGCAGTTGGCTTTCATTCCATCGATCTCAAGAAATTGTTGTAGTATATGTATTTCGTTCCTTTCATTTCTGCATCACTAGATATCGGGCATTGGAAGGAATCTCGGGCATTTGTTTGATGGAAAGAATGAAAACCAATTGCTAGAGAAGGCAAGGATTCAGAACAATAGGCCTTTACTGACTTGGTTCCGAAAGCCATTGATAGTGGTGGTTACCAGCACTATTATTTCACTATAAGAAAGAACTGCTGAAGCACTTCTAGAGCTACGAGCATGAGGTTCTTTGACACCAAACTCTCCTTAAGCATGTATAATGGATGCCTTTTGCAAGAGGAGTTAACTTTGTTTAAGGGACTGTTGTGCTTATTCCTTCACCGGTTTTCGTACCGACTGTCTTGTCAATAAGATACATCTGTCAGCTTCTCCCCAGTTTACTCTTTGCCCAAGCTTTCATTCTTACTTCAAGATGCATATAAAACAACGGGCGAGCATTTCCATCCACATAAAAACCAAAGTCTGTAGAGTTCCTCTTCTAGTTCAAAACTCCCTTTAAATCTACCATACTGGGCTTTGACAGTCTGGCTCTACTAACAGGTTATATAGAGTGATTGTTTCTTAAAAAAAAACGTTACATAGAGTGATTGTTTCTTAAAAAAAAAAACGTTACATAGAAAACAGGTTACATAGAGTGATTGGTTCTTCCTACCTGGGTAGGAGGGTGATGACAGTCAAATTTCTCTCTCTCTCTCTATATATATATATATTCAGAATTTTGACCTTATAGATGTAATTTACATTGTTTCTTTAATAAGAGTTAGCTTTTAGATCATCCTATTAGTGAGTAAAAATCAACAACTCAGAATTTTTATAAAATTTAAAGTTTATAAAACATAGCATGGAATATTTAAAAAGACCATTGTCCAGACCACATAGACGATAGGGGAAACCAATTCCTCTCTCTCTCTCTCTCTCTCTCTCTCTCTCTATATATATATATATATATATATATATATATATATATATATATATATATATGGTCAAGCCTGTGCAGTTGACTGGGGAGAGGCGGTGGTGTTCTGTAAAACCCAAGTGAGGGAGTGGAGTAACGAGAGGTGGAGGGAGAGAGGACGTGAAGTGAAATGGGGAGGGGGAAACGCATGCATTAAGTGAGGGGGAGTGGGGTTTATACATGGAAAAGAGGAGTGGGTGTTGAGTCTTCTTCCCCGAACACGCACATGTTTGGGGGTCCTGACTGAGCGCCGCATGGTGATCAGTGAACTTGGACGATGGTGCTCAGTCAAGACCCGAACATGTAGCTACAGTGCATGTTGGGGGAAACATATAACCTCCCAAGGGAAAAAGAGGGGTCGGGGGAGCGGGGGGATTCAATTTTTTTTAATTTCTTTTAAATTTTGAGGGTTTTGTGTGTGGGAAAGAAATGAATGGGTTGGATTTGGATTTGGTAAGACCCATTTGTGTCTTATTAAATATGAATCCAATCTATAACATAATATTATATATGTATATATATTTATATTTAACGAGACTCATTTGGGTCTTAAGTAGACCCAAATTCTATTAGAGATCATTTGGGTCTTTAAATATATCTAAAAATTTAATTTATTTACTTAGTAGGATCTATTTGAGTCTTTGATGGATCCAAATATGTTTTGCTTTACAGGGGTTCATTTTGGGTTTTAATTGGACCCAAATTTCTTCTATATTCAGTTTAAACCTTAACATGGGACTAAATCCTACCCAAATCATTCAGAGATCCAAATCTAAATAACTTAAGATCCAGTAGATCTTATGTGTTCATTCAGATAGTTTGAACTTAAGTTAGTGTGGATTGATCCTCTTGGATCTTCATAGAGGCCCAAATCCAAATACTCATACGAAACCTCGCAATTCTTCAAAAAAATATCAAACAACTTAAATAAATGCCGAAATACTAATGACAATTATCATTGAATAATCAACTAATATTAGCTAATTAATTTGCCAAAAAAATAGTATTTAACCAAAATTAAATATTAGAATACTTCACAAAAAAATCATTTATTTATTTAAAAATTTGCAAATATTACATCCTATCCTCCATAAAGAAATTTCTTTCGTGAAATTCGATTACAATTACACACTAAATAATTCAAGATATTTAACTTCCATTTCTTCCTCCGGTTCTGAAGTGCATTTCTCAATTCTATGGTGTTGCCACTCTACTTTCACCTAGAAAATAGTCTTCTTTCGCAAGACTTGCTCTTGTTGATCCAGAATCTTCATGGGTCATTCTTTGATCGTAAGATCTTTCTAAATCTCAAGATCCTCATATCAGATTACATGAGTCAGGTCTGATTCATATTTTTTCAACATATTAACATGAAATACGTTATGAATGTTCAAAAACTAGGGAGAAAGTATTATCTTATACGTTGCTCCTTTGATCTTCTCAAGAACTTTAAAGGGTTCAACATATCTTAGGTTGAGCTTGCCCTTCTTGATGAAACAAAAAACACACTTTGTTGGCGAAACCTTAACAAACACATGATCACATATAGGGAAGGCAAGTTATCAATGTCTCTAGTTAGCATAATTCTTCTGACAACTCTAAGCTATCAAAAGTCTCTTCTGAATGAGTTGCACTTGATCTACATAGTGCTGAAGCACAATCAATGTTTCCATCGTTCGATCACCAACTTCACTCCAACAAATAGAAGATCTGCAGGGTCGCCCATACAAGGCTTCGTATAGAACTATACTAATACTCGAATGATAATTATTATTATAAGCAAATTCTGCTAACTTCAGATGTTTGCACCAGTCACCCTTTCATTCAAATATACATGCACATAACATATCTTCTAAAATCTGAATCATTCTTTCAGATTGTTTGTCTGTCTGAACTAAATTTGAGCTATGTTTCTAAAGACTTTTAGTTGTCCCATAACTTTGTAGTAAATCTTGAATCTTTATAAAAAATAATCGACTAACGATCTCATCTATATACAAATCTGCGAGACTCTCCAAAGTTCAATTTGCTTGAATCGACAAAAAGTGTGTCGACTTTGTCAGGTAGTCTACGATAACCTAGATATTATCGTACTGATGCCTAGTCTTGGACCGACCTACCATAAAGTCTATGGTAATGCTTTTTCATTTCCATTAGGGTATCTTCATCGCCTACATCGTATCACTAGGTCTCTAATATTCAATTTTGACCTGTTGACAAATTAAACACTTTCAAACATATTCAACAGTCTTATATTTCATTCAATTCTACCAGAAGTTGTGTTGTAAGTCTTTGTACATCTTAGTACTACTATGGTGGATGGTAAACTTGAATTTATGAGCATCTTCAAGTAAATCCTTTCTCAATTGTGGATTCTCAGGTACCCATAATCTTTGGCTAAACCATATGCTTCCATCTTCCTCTAAGTAAAATGCTGATTCATCTTGTTGGCAAGTTGCTAGCATATTAGAAAAGTTTGGATAATCTTTCTGCTGAGCTATGATCGACTCATGATATTTGTCTGAATAGCCATGCTGGCTATCTCAATCCAGTTGAAATTGAAACTGAAAGGTTTCCATGCAATAAGATCCTCAAGGAGCTTCCACTCATTGCTTATGGTACAAGATAAGCTTCTCACCTTTATGCTTAAGGCATTTGCCACAATATTAGCTTTTTCTAGGTAGTAAGATATTGAGAAATCACAGTCTTTTAGAAATTTTAACCACCTTCTTTGTCTCATATTCAACTCCTTTTAAGAGAAAATATAGTTGAGAGTCTTGTGGTCGCAGAATACCTCAAACTGCTCTTCGTATAGATAATGTCACCATATTTTGAGAGCGAACACTACTGTGACTAATTTCAAATCCTGAGTAGGGTAATTACACTCATGCACCTTTAGTTGGAGAGAAGCATATGTAATCACTTTCCCATGTTGTATTAGAACACATCCTAAGCCCGTTTCTGAAGCATCACCATATACAACAAATCCTCTTTGGCCGGATGGAAGTGTAAGCACAGAGCCTGAGTTAAGCCTCTTCTTTAACTTTATTTGCATTATTAAATTTATACAAACTTTATTCCTTTGCGAAGCAATTTCATCATAGGAGTTGCTATCTTGGAGAAATGCTGAATGAATCTTCCTAAGAAACTGCGAATTTCTGTGACATTTTTAGGTTGCTTTCAATCCAAATCTGCTTCCACTTATCAAGATATATGAAATCTATTTATAACAACCTAAATAAAAATTAAGAATTTTAGTCTTAATTTTTTAAAAATTATCAGTAAAATAATTACCTTGGCGGGATCTACGAATACTCTATCTTTGAGATTACGTGACCTAAAAACATAACCTGCTCTAATCAAAATTCACACTTACAAAATTTTTCATACAACTTATGCTTTCTAAGTGTCTTCAGAACAATCCATAGATGGTTTATATTATCTTTCTCACTTTTCATATAAATCAAGATATCGTTAATAAAAATAATCATGAAAATATTTAGGAAAGGCTAACATATCATATTCATAAGATCCATAAATATTGTTGGTACATTGGTTAGCCTAAAAGGCATCGCCAAAAACTCATAATGGCCATAACACATTCTAAACATTAATTTTTGCATATCAGATTCCTTAATCTTCAACTGATTGTAGTTGGATCTGAGGTCTATTTTTGAGAAGACATTTGCATCTCTGATTAAATAAATCATCTATACATGGAAGAGAGTACTTATTTTTTATAGTCACTTGATTCAACATACGATAATCAATGCACAAATAGATTGATCTGCCCTCTTTTTTATAAAGAGCACATGTGCTCTTCGCAGTGATACATTAGGTCAAATAAATCATTTATTCATGAGTTTATACAATTGCTTTTTTAACTCTTGTAGTTCTGTAGGTGTCATCCTTGTAACGACCCCAACTCATACCCCTTGAAAATGCATTTTTTTTTTAAACCATTGCAGAGACATTTTCAGAGACCCTGAGCCTTTACAGTTTCACTCACCATTGGATAACCCAACCAACCACAAGTGATCTTACATTTATCATCTATACCAAACCCAACCAAACTTTTATTGAATAATTAATGATAAGTCTCGAGACAATTGTATAAAGAAATTCAGAGTGCATAAACAATTGAATGTAAAGAAAAAAAAAAAGCTGAGTCACACTATCCCTATGTGAAGTTGTCTAACAAATGTGTAGCACTTGTAGCTCTCCTAGAAGCGAGTCGCTTCATTGATCCTCTGTGATTGCGAAAAACCACAAAAATAGGGTTTTAGAAATTTGAGGAATTCTGCATACGAATCTTCTAAATGAATCAAATGAGCATAATGAATACAAATAAGAATTCATGCAATATTTTAGAGGTATGCAATTATGATAAATTCATAATTCGATTAAGCATTCATGCATTAGAGACAATTATTAAGCATGGTAGAACATTTAATAAAAAACAGAGATCACAATTTAAGCAATACAATCATTTAACATGCATTAGGAAACAACATTAAGCATTCACCAACATTTAACAGTTAAGGGAACAAGTAAACATGCATGATCTAATGCATAGCAGGAATATATATGGCTTCATTGCAATGCATGAGTAAATTATTACATCTTATTAGAACTTTCTTTTCATATGCATATCCCTATTAAATGCACACAATTTACGTTTCTCTTTTTAATTTTCGTTGCCCGCGGATACACCAAACAGGTAAAATCCCCGATGTCAAGTTAGGTTTCCAGGATAGCTTAGCACATAATTTGTATTTTATTACTGGGTTTCAAACTTAGCCCTCGACTGAAACAACCTTCAAAACATTAGACCACCCATATAATGTCGGGGACATCAGGAACAACCCATCCACAAGTGTCACTTTTCTTGGTATACCCAAACAACAACTGTGTCTACACACCACCCCCAGGCAAAGTGACCGACTCTCCCTAAAACCGTGGCCAGGAGAAAGAACCTCAATATCGAATTTAGGGTAATCAAATAATGCACACAGAGTTTTTTGTATTCTCGTGGTCCCCCAAAACCACAACTCCAAGATTCTCGTACTCTCGACGGGATATCTTAGAAAGTATATTGCACTGATCTTTTATTTTCATTAGATTATTATTATCACATTTCTTTAATTTGCAAATTCGGCATGCAAACAAAGGCAACAACTCACATCTACCCCTGCGAGAGCCATCACGGGACTCCCGCCTGTGGAACCACATAGAACAATGCAATACAAAGCAAGATATTAATGTGATTTTTGTGATGCATTTAAATTAAAATAAAGAAGGAGCAACCTAGAGTTCGGGGCCCACCCAACCCACGATGATTCATTTCGATCATCGATGCACCATAAGCAAAAACCATAACACGTGCAATATATGAAATGATGTCCACATACCTTCAAATGCACATTCATATATATACCAATTTAACCAATTAATAATGTGCATAAAATATAACATTCATATGCATGTGTTCACCATGTAAGTACATGTGCTTTTATGAAACTATTCCATAAACATGTTTTCATTTATGAATCATCTCAATTTGGACAAGTGAACATTCATGCATTTAGGTACATGTGAAACAACATCAAATTCATATATGTACATGCACTTGAAACAAACTTTATAATAGTGAAACGCTTAAGCATATCACACCAAGTCAAAACATACGAAGAAATCCATTCTTAACATGTATTGAAAACAAAATACATGTACATACCAAGATCTGAAAATTTAAATGCATATCCAATTTAAACTTTCAGATTTGTGCCACCATAAGGTGTTGAAATATAATTATATATGTATATATACATACATATAGGTTCGACAATCTTTGTTGTTTTGATTCTTAACACAAAATATTCCTAAAAAGGGATTAGGGATCTGACTATTATTTATGTTTCGATTTGCTTACAAGTTTTATGTTCACAAGTATTTGCCTTGGTCCTGATTGGTTATCTTAGACTTTGCATCACAATTTCAAAGTTGATATTTAACAGAAGAGGCCAGGTAGACAGAAGTGAACACATTAATTGGTAACTCCATTGTGGATTTGCTGTAAACTCTCAAATCACATAAAGCAATCCGGGCTCAACTTGATCTGCTCTTTGAACATTTGGATCAAGACCAAAAAGTTTTGTTCTCCATCAATCAATCTCTGTTCAACAACTAACACCAGGTTCTAAAAAATAGTTTAGCACTCCAAATCAGATATCTGCATTTGCATTGTTGACAACATTACTCAACATGTCAAAAATTTCTACATCTTCATTTGCTTGCATCAAGCCTCAAGGCCTGTATTTGTTACAATAGAAAAGCAAGAAAACAAAATAAGAAAAAGAGTACAAATAATTTACATGTTTTTGTAGCCATTCCTAATATCTAACTCATTCTTTCTAATCAGAACCCCAGTTTACTCTGATGTTAAAAGCATAAGAGCTGAAGGTTGTTATACTATTAACAACATTTATGCACTGTCCTTAAGAACTTTTCTTTCAAGTTACCTCAAAACTTCTCAATATTTCTCACAGTTTAATAGTATATACCTTACTACCCAACACAATAAAAGAAAATCAAAATAATCCTAACTTATTTCCAGGCCTTTCTTCAGATAATTAGGTCATGTTCATACAAGCAATATTTTCCCTTGTGTCAAAATATATCCTGAGAGTTTTGACAAGCTTGCAACAAGAAGTCAGTTTTCTTTTTAAAGGGGTTTATACCCAACCGTCAACAGATCGACTGGGGTCCCATGCAGGCCCTGGGTCAGGTCAGGTTAACCCTAGGCCGAGCCTGACAGGGGACTGCCAGGCCTGTCCCAGTCCCGCCCAAGAGCCAGACTGGGCTAGGCAGATCCCTACCAAGCGGGGATGGCCGAGCCAGCCCAACCGACCCTGTCCCAACCCGGGCCTGTGTACGTGTGCTGTCAGGACATGTTGACAACCACCAAATGAATAAATTTTATTATTATTATTATTAACCCCTTTTTTTTGAATAAAACATGACCCAAACCCAGAGAATAAACAACCACATGCGTGCCTCAATGAATGCTACTCAATTAACAAACCATATAATCAAAACAGATCTTTTTATTCTACATGACCATAAGCGTAGATAGATTTTTTTTTCTAACGAAACAGATTGCATTGAACCTTGTTTCTTTTCAGAACTGCAAACCTAAGATCTGAACCAGATCTGCCTACGTTAACACAAGGCAGATCAATTCAGCTCCATGGATCAATAGCCCATTAGAATATATAGATATGTATATTTATACATATATGTAAAAACACATATAAGAACACACATATATTGTTTTATATATGTTTTTTTTTAAATAGATTTTAACAAAAAGGGAAAAGGTTAGCTTCAACTATGGATCATAGAGTGAACATTAATATTCACTCTTTTCTCATTGGATTCACTAAAATATTGAATGAAAATGAATTCGTACTCTTTTTCTCGTTCGAAACCAAAAGAGGAACCCGTACTTTTGTAAAAACCGGGGAAAAAACTTAATGGATGGTTAGATCCTCATCTCCTTCTACCTCCTTCTCTTCTTCTCTCCCTTTTTCCTTCTCTCTCTCCACTTTCCCTCTTTCTTTCTCCTTCCCTTCTTTCTTTTTTTTCCTTTTATAAAGTGAGGGAGAGGGGGTGACGTTCCCCCTTCTAAAAAAATGAAACTCCCTTCTCAAGCTTTTCAAAATTTTAAAAATTCTCTTGTTGACTTTTCTTTAACACTTTCCAATTCTTTTAAAACTCCTTCTTAAACCTTCTTAAGTAAGTAGGAGGACTCTTTTAAGAAGTCCTACTCATCCCTAAACAAAAATTCGGAATTAATATTAATTAATTAATTAATTATTAAAAATATCTAAAAACTTCCAAAAATAGCCAAATTAACCCAAGGTTTCTCAACCTTATTAAACCTCAAATTAAAGCTTTATATTAAATTTAAAGCTAAAAAAATTATGGGGCTTGGATTTGGATCCGAATTCGAATCTAAAAATCCAAACCCATACCCAAAACAAAAACGAATCAAGATCTGGATTAAATCCAGATTTAAGTAGGTCTTAAATAAGATCCAAATCCATAATAATTCAGATCATAGGCATTGGACCCAACCCGATCCAACTCTGGATCCATTTTGATAAATTGCTAAATTTTTAGAAAAATGTGATTTTCGGACCAACCGTAGCCCAAATCAAGGAAAATGAAATGTCATTGCGCTCAGAATTCTGAGACGCATCCAACGACATACTACATGAATATCAAACTCTAAATTTTGCCCTAAAATAACCTGAATCTTACTTGAATTTTGCTTGAATTTAAAGGTCGAAAATACAACTCTTTATCTCCCTTCGATTGGCTCGTTACGACCTTGTCGATGGAAACTGGGCCAAGCCCAGACTCAAAGACATCAGTCTAAAAATCGAACCTCAAATGATTTTTCTCTGACTTAGCTACATTTTTGAAAATCTCATAAAATGACTCAGTATGAAAATACGCGATATTATAATCCTATATAGAGCTTTAGAGATTGGGGTCATATTAGACACCAATTCTATTGAAAAATCAATCTCTTGTATAAGGGGTAGTCCCATAAGATCATCAGGAAATATATTTGTGAATTCTCTTATAATGTCCAAGTCTTCATAGGGGTCGTACTAAGTTCTACCAAGAAACACTATCCTGGAAGGCCTCACACCCCTTCTCAACATAATGTTGAGCCTTCAATGCTGAGATCATCTTTCCCTTCTATACCAACTTACAAGCTGTGTATTCAAGGACAGGCTGATCTAGATGAATAAAATATATCCATCTTCTATGACAATCTACACAAAAGTAGTGCTTGTACAACCAATCCATTAACAAAATTACATCATACCCAATCATGTCTAGCACAATCAGGTTGGCAGAAAAGTTCTGCCCTATGATAATAACTTTCATTTCAAGCAAATAGTTTCGGGCGACAGTTTTATCTCTCGATGGTATGATAATTTCTAAAACATATCCCAACGCAACAAGTGTTATATCTATTTTGCTAGCAAAACGTGTAGGCACAAAAGAGTGTGTGACATCAATATCAAATAACACCTTAGCCATATATAATATATTGATAAAATATAATTAATAATTATAATATATACATATATTTATATATTTTATATAAAATATAAAGTTAACATGACCTGACTGAGTCACCAAGTTGACCTGATCGAGTTACGAGTCACTCAAGGATGAGCCAAGTGACGAGTCACCAGGTTTTAAAACCATGACCTTAGCATCATAGTTTGCAATATGGATGATACTTTATATGACATCAACATCCTCCTTAGTTCCTCTACGGTAGTTACGTAGATGCATCCCGTAGCTCTCTTTTGCCCCTATAGCTATTGTCGTTGAGGTTCTTGCGGGCCTCTAGTTGTTGTGTTCTGTCTGTTTTGTGCCAACCTCTTGGGACATTCCCTAATGAAGTCTCACATTTCTCTGCAGTGTAGGTAGGCCTCGATCTCTTTGTAGCACCTCTCTCTCTATATTCCCTCCCGACCTCCATGGCTCCACCCTTCCAACGACCCACCTGTGCCCCCTCTACAACTTTGCCCCTACACGCAACCCAACAGGCCAAAGTGCTAGCAAGCTACTCCCCCCCCCTCTCTTTCCCTCTTAATTCTCTTCTCAACCTTGACCTTCCCCCACCTCACGTCTCTCTCTCTCTCTTGACTTCTTGCATGACCTCTCCTTTGATGGCTAGACCCTATACTGGCACAATGCCACAACCACATGTCTGTTGTCATCGACCCACTGTTCGGAGGAATCGAGGCACCCTTCGATCATTCAGCACACCACCCACATTGTTGTCGTTGCATGCACATGACGAGGTTCATTCTCTTTCTCTCTTATGTTTAGAGAATAAATGTATAATTAATGATGTAAGAATTAAGGTTTCAATTAGCATTTAAGTTTAGAGTTTTTTATGTTTTTTTTCAATTAACATTTAGGTTTTTAATGAGATGGTATTAATTAGTTATTTTTTATATTTTTAATCAACATTATACATGATCTATGTACTTTATTTTAGTTAAATTTTTTGGGGGTTTGTTATTTTTTGTTTCAATTAGCTTATGTATGAAAACTATGAATAATGTTTGCTGGGGTTGAGGTTTTTATTTAGTTTTTTAAAAATAACATGAATATTTAATTAGATTTTAGAGTTTCTTATATTTTTTTGAATAACATTTAGATTTTTATTTTATTTTTAAATAAGATAAATATTTAATTTAGGTATTTTTATATTTTTAATTAACATTAACTATTATTCCATGTGATTGAATAACATAAATGCATAATTGATGGTGTAAGAATTAGGGTTTCAATTAGCATTTAGGTTTAGAGCTTTTTGTGTTTTTTTATTAGCATTTAGGTCTTTAATGAGATAGATATTAATTAGTTATTTATATATTTTTTAATCAGCATGTTTAATTTTAGTTAGAAATTTAGAGGTTTTATTATTTTTTGTTTAAATTAGCTTATGTATGAAAACTACAAATGCTGTTTGCTATGATTGAGGTGTTCATTTAGTTGTTTTTTAAATATCATGAACATTTAATTAGGTTTTAGAATTTTTTTGAATAGCATTAATAGTTTTATTTTGTTTTTAAATAAAATACATATTTAATTTAGTTTTTTTTTTAAAAATTTTAATTAACATTAAATGTGATTCTGCATGCTTGAATAACATAAATGCATAATTGATGATGTAAGAATTAGGATTTTAATTTTGTATTTATTTAAATGACATGGATTTTGGATTATGCTTTTATGGTGTTATGTATTTAATACTTTATTTTGGTTAAAATATAAAATTTTAAAGGTTTTTTCAATTAATATATGAGAATTTTAGTCTTTTTGTTTCAATTAGCATGTGAGGTTCTCATTGTGCATTTGTGCCCACCATAGATTAAAATTTTGGCTCTACCTATATATATATATATATATATATATATATATATATATATATATATATATATATATATATATATATATATATATATATATATATACACCATGCTCCCCGAGCACCTTCTCTCTCTTATAAACTGTTGGATCATTTTCAATCCAACGGTTTAGAAGAGGGTTAAATGTTGGCATGCACATGACATACATGTGTAAGCATCATCCATGCATGCATGTGAACATGTGTATTCTTGTCTATCATCCATCTATCTATGCATGAGAGAGATGCAGATCATCCCATTCATTGTCAACTCATTTACTTTTTGGGGTTCCAATATAATTGGAAAGACATGCACATTTAACTCTCCATCTAAACCATTGGATTGAAAATGATGTAGAATTTTTTTTTGGATCATGTTATTATAGCATATATGTATGTTTTTAAGACCTTTAAAAATCAATGGCTTACTATGTATTAAAATTTCATGGACTTAAAAAATCCTAATTTTATGTCAAAAAAACATGATCCCAAGCATTCCTATCATGTTGAGTACATTCATAAGGTTTAATTGAGAAGATACAACCTACAAGTAAGGAGTAGGTCTCTTTATATATATATATATATATATATATATATATATATATATATATATATATATATATATATATATATATATATATATATATATGAGTAACCTGTATCATCAAACACATTTAATGATACTTGGACGACGGGCGATCAAATGGCGACAATTCATCATTTTTTATTTTTACGCTGAACGCCACTAAACCTCTGGGTGGGAAATTGACAATTAGCGGTTGTTCAAAACTGCGACTAATTTTCATTTTTCAAAAAAACAGAACAAACCGCTAATTGTCATTTTTTAGAAAAAAGAACGTGGCGTAATCCGCTCGAAGGATAACCCGTTATATATATATATATATATATATATATATATAAAGGAAAGATGACCAAACTATAGAAGCAGAATTTCAAAAACTAACACAAGCAGCATCGTGCGTCGTAGGAGCAAAAGCTGATTTATTTCTATCAACTCATTTTTCATTTCAAGTGAACAATCACTTGCACCAAAAAGCTAACGACCCTTTTAGTAAGGACAAGCTGCCTACCTCTACAGAAAAGAAAGAAAGGACAACAGAGAAAGCAAAGAACAAAGAACGATCATGGCCTTTTGGGGTCACTAACCAAGTTGCCCCTGACAAAATTGGCCCGGTTACAAGAGACCCATGTTTACGTAGGAATACTCCGTGACCGGCCATGAAATGCGGATGTGATCAGCAGACGAGCTTTTGTGGCACCACCATCAGCAGATTGTCTCTGTGAGTCCCTCTCTGAGGGCAGAGAAGAGTAACAACACGAGGGGTTCGAATGCTGGTTACTAGTGCGGAGGAAGTGATCTAGATTCTGCTGGTATCTGTCGTCACCAGTGGCGAGACTTGCTTCTGGATTCCCGGACACACGCACATTCAGTGTGCCACCCTCGTGATTCTCTGAATGCTGCTCATGCTTGTTAGGTGCACTGCCTTCGCCATTCTCTGACCAATACCCATTGTCCTGCTCATCGCGCATCGCCAGATCTTCATACTCCTCGTCCGACTTCGTTGATTCCTCGTCAACAGAACCCTCCATCTAAAGTCACACTAACAGTTCATCAGTAAATTGGGAAAGACATTATATATATATATATATATATATATATATATATATAGAGAGAGAGAGAGAGAGAGAGAGAGAGAGAGAGAGAGAGAGAGATGGTTATCATGAAAGTAAAGGTCTTGAAGGTCACCATAAGATGGTTAGCAAAATCATGACCTTAGAACAACGACTGTTAAATTTATCCGTACACTTGTTTACACTTTTTACTCAATGAGGTAAGAGTAAGATTAACTTTTCATCTGTATTTTTTTTGTGGAAAACCTTCCTTATCTACTCCTAGGAATTAAGAAATTATTGACGTTTTTGCTAATTAAACATCACGGCTCGTCATATCTTTGTAACTCTTCATTTCTTCGCTTGTTTGCTACTGGAGTTATTTTGCAAGTCATCCCTAAAATAGTATCCTTACAGAACAAGCAACTCTCTAAACCTCCTACTTGGAAAGTAGAACCGATACCTGAGTTGGTAGTTCTTTTATTACTCTCATAGATCCTCAAACATGAAAACATGAAAACAAGAAAAATAGTACACCGTGGTCATGTACATACCTCGTCATGCATTATCTTTCCTGCAGCATCACTGAGATCCTCATCGCTATCCTTGTCAGCTACATCTTCAGCTTCTTCATCACTGCCAGAAACTGATAACTCCTCCTTAAGCTGACAAAACCAATGGCATGCAACCGATCTTATAATTCATTACCATACTCAAGAATCCAAGTATGTGCTAGTCATACACCAAAAAATACGAAATGAAAGACCGTTCTAAACAGATCAATTCCAAGCTATATGGCATGGTTAACTTATTGCCTGAGCCAATCATGGAGCTGGAGAAGTGGTTTTAATAAAAATAGAACACAACAAAAAAAGAGATGTTTCAAAATCATGAGCAACAAACTTATAGAAGAATGCAAACGCTTTGTTAACTAACTTTGCTTTAAACATCAACACTTCTTTATCCCCCTCCCCCCTCCCAAAGGCTCGAGAAGGATAGTGGGCATCTAGCTCACTTGGAATCACATTCAACTCCTAAAGAGTTAACACAAACTTACGGCAACACTATCATTTCAAAAAGGAACGGTAGGCAACAGAAAATAGTTTTGTAGAGTTCCTACAGTCCTGACCGCTCTGGGGAATAGGGGATTTTAAAAATACCATTTAAAAATTTCAATGGTTATGAAAAGAAGAATGGCCATACCTCCTTGGCAGGTCCATCAGAAAACCTCGGAGAGCTACAACATGATGACTGGTACCTGCTTCCAGTCTCAGCAGTATCACCTTTAACAGAATCGTCAATACTTCCAGCATAGCTGGTGCCAGCAGTATCACTGGGCCATGCGCTAATACCGAAGTTACCAAATTGCAAATTAACTGGTTCTGCTTTTCCAATTAGCAACGGACCATATACAGGACTACTTACACCCTTATTGATTCCATGGCTTAGCATGGAGTTTCCATCATTATCGTCTGGCCCGACAGGCCAAGCCTTGGCTACAGACCCGTCCATGTTAAGAAGAGCCATCAGGTGACGAGAAGACCCTTTCCTTTGAATCAGCTGGAACATTCCTTTTGAGCTTAAAGAATTAGCAGCACGTTGATTTCTGTACTCTTCATCAATTACAGCAACTGTGTTGGTTGTTGGTTCATAAAGCTGTTCGCCAGCCTCACGCCTCCGTAAGCAGCTAAAAAGCGTTGCATGAATAGCAGCTACACTCCTGTCGACGTTCGTGTTGTTAATCTTAGGCACCAGATGCTTATCAGCTCTGTTGCAAAGATACTCTTGGATAGTCCTGATGTTGCGTATATACTTCACATATTTGTTTTTTGCAGGGTCCAGTGTCATATATTTTGCTCGAACAGCAAATCGTTCCATATGTTTATCCTCATTTGTGATATAAATCATAAATGGTATGATCGAAGGATGTTTCTTCATAAGACCCATCTGGAAAAGAAAAATAAATAAAGGAAAGAAATTAGTGACGGAATGTACATGAAGAATCCAAACCAGAAATGGGGAAAAGGAACTGCTCATCAAGGCATACCTACCACAAAATTAAGGCTCAAATGGACACCTTCAACAACTACAGATTCATTCCTCTCTTCCCAGGCAGTAATAAGTCTATCTAGACTGTCGATCACCATCTCACTTTGGGCCTTGAATCCCTCAATAGCCATTTGTTTCGCACCAATGGCTTCGGTGACAGAAGCTGAATCAGAAGGCTTGGTTTCAGATTTTCCATGGGAAGACCCATCTTCCTCTGTGGTAACCAGAGGAGAATTGACTGCTAGTTTCTTAGCTTTGCGTTTGGCCTTTGCTTTGGCAACTGCAACCGGATCTAAGAACTCACCAGCATGGTATGTAGATGCCCACAACAGAGGACTTTGCTTCTCATCCACAAAGCTCCTCATCATGTGTCGAATAGAGTCAGTAGATATCACTGTTGTGATGCCCAAGCGACTACCCTATAAGAGCTATGACTTTCTTATATGAGGGAAAAAAGAAACTTCTGTAGAGAAAAGATAAAATCGCTGTTCTGCTGCAATTTGCAAGGAAAAGAAGCAGTTTTCTGGCTCTACAACCATTAGTTGAAAAACTTGAACTGTTCTTTAATTCTTTCTCTTGTTTGCAGGGCATATTCATGCACAATGGATCATCAATAACATTCTCATCTCCATTCGAAAAATTAAATCAAAGAGCAACAACGAAGATATGATAGCTACAAAAATATAACACTATATTTTTATCAAAGAACGTCATGTTTGAAGAGGTGTACTGTGATAAACTCACTAGCCAAAAGGAATCAAATCACTTCCTAGAAAGCTTATTTCCAAGCTACATGGACAAGTATGATATAATGTGCAATGCACATTGCCTCCAAAAAAAGAGGCACAGTTAAATATCTTATTCATCAAGAGAAGATTACCAGTAGTGCAGATAAAGTAGACTTGCCACAACCACTTGTCCCACACAGCAGAATTGTCAAAGATTCTTTCCTTTCACGAATTCTGGAATCAGAAAGGATAAGATATCAAATCTAACCAAACAGGAACAGAATACAGTTGCAACCAGAAAAAACTTAATACATTCATTTTTTATTCATTTTAACCAAATCCAAAAAACTGTTTGCTAATAATCAAGCAGAGGAAAAAACAAAAAACACAACATAACAAGGATAACAAAGTCATTGACCAAACAAAGAACAGAAGAAGCAGAACAAGAAGCATGGTGGAGTTAGCAAAAGGTATCAACCTTCACAAACAAAGAAAGTAGCAAATAACTATCTTCTCCCATGAACTGTATCCCCCATCACCACAGCCATTCCTTAAATTGGAAAGTACTCTTTTAGTCTGTGTTGACAATCTGTAGTCCATGGGAAAGAGCTGCCATTTGATGATTGATCATCCGGTATTGCTTAGTCTAAATAAAATTCCATGAGTTGGTAGACACTCCAGATTGTCCAACTGCGTGTCTATGCTTATATTAACAATAAAGGCAGGTGACAAGTACAATGCAGCTCACCCTATACAAGTTGCCTATCAGGAAAAAGAAAAAAAAAACATAGAAACTAATGTAGAGCTTACTACAACTGTATCTTGGAATCACATATCACCAAGAAGGTACCAAGGCCAACTTTTCTCTCACCCCCCCCCCCCCCGGTGCACACCAGGGTTATTTGACAGTTTTTCCACTTGTCTTACAAACAGCATTCACATAGATGCGTACATGAATGCACAGACACACGCATACAATCAGCAAACATTTTCGTCAAACATCCATTACTTACAGGCTAAACTGAACATATGGAATATCTTAAAACGGGCACTCAAACTAAGAAACTTAAGATGCAATACCTGCATGCCAAAACCAAATCAGCTCTTTGATTCGGACCAATGTACTTGTACTGCGAAAGAGAATCACAAACAACGTCCAAGAAAGTCTTCCTATCAACAGTGACAGTTGTACGTCTCTTGTATGTCTCAAATGGTATGCTATCATTTCCGTTGGCTTCTGCAGAGATCAAATTGTTTGTGATCTCTGTTTCTCCCAGGCAGCTATGATGGGAGCCCACTTCTTCAACACATCTGCCTGTAGCATCCACCCTTGATGCGTCCGCTTTAACATGTGATGACACATCCTCAAAATATTCATTTTTGGTCACTTCAAAAACCCTTCTGCTAATCTGATTAGATTAATAATAACTTATCAAGAACTCTGTTGAACGGAAGAAAAGGCAATAAATAACATAGGTGGATAAATACGTGCCCATGAAGAACTTGCTCCTAACATAAGACTATCACAATGCAAATCAGGCTTTTCTACGTTGCAAATAGAACTAAAACCCTATCCATGGATTCCAGTCCTTTCAATAGTTTCTTTCATGCCGCAAGCAATTGGAGACCAACAACTCTCTAAAACAAAAGACATCTCTAATACAATATGCATGGCCCAAATCCAAATTCAATGATGAAATATTTAAAGTGGCAGATCAATTAACAATAAACACAACCAACATGCAACCGGTTATTGCATGCCAAACAAAAAAAGATCCAGTCCTTTGACATAGGATGGGTCGATCCTAGCCATCCAACTGAAGCATCTGGACAGCTATGATTAGTTCACATCTTGATGAAAATGTGGACCAATCCTAGCCATTGAATGGAACCCATCCTATGTCAAAGGACTGGATCAGTACTCATGCCAAACAGGAAAAGGAGAAGGATGAGTAGAGGCACTGTGGTAAGTTCACAGTCGAACAAACCCTAAAATTAAAACCAAATGGCAAAAAGAAAAGACACAGGAGGATGGATCACCAATTCAAATTTTCTTCACAAATCACCAAACTCACGAGTCAGGTAGATCATTGTGATTAATGTTAAAATAACGGTTTTAGAAAAAAAATTACACCCATTTGGTCATCAACGAAGAACACTCTAGCCTAAGTTCTTCGCATTCTATATCCCTTTCTATCTTTTGTTCTTCGTTTTTCCAACGGCTCTTCGCTCATTGAGCACTAGGTATGGGCGAATTTCCAGTCCTTAATTGGGTGTCCGGATGCAGGAACTTACAGAAAAGTGAGATAATCTAGGATATTGAATTGTTCTCCACAGTACACCCAACTTTTCCCAATGTTCGAGATAAGCTGGCACAGAGAGAGAGAGAGAGAGAGAGAGAGAGAGAGAGAGAGAGAGAGAGAGAGAGAGAGAGAGAGAGAGAGAGAGAGAGAGAGAGAGAGAGAGAGAGTAGAAACCTCCACCTTGAAAGCATGGCGGGCTTTGCAGCCCATGAACTGCAGAGTGCTCTGCAACAGCGAACGCGTATATCGAAATGACGACGAGGACGATGACAATGGCAGTGAAGAAGAAGAAGAGGAAATCCCATATCCCTCGTTCTTTTCCCCGTCATCCACCAAGATGTACAGGAGCTTCGGCAGCTCCACCATTTCCCTCGGACGCCCAAACTCTTTACCACCTGTACCGCAAAAACAATAACAGTGATCCACCAGAACGAGGCACGAACGATCAAACGGCGAAAAGGAGCGCGCAAAAAGAAGAGAAGAACCCTGTTCCCAGAAAAAGGCTAACACCAAACAGGAACCTCTTATTCCGAATAGTAGTGGACCAAAAAAACAATTATATCGGAAAATCAAAGTAAGAAACTCCGACAAATTTCACATACTCTGCATTGGAAAAATAACTAAAAAATGGATCGACGGAATAATTCAAGACTATGGAGAATCATAGAAAAAGGGAGTTCATAACCTTTTTCCGTTTTTAATGCTTGTTTTTTGTATATACTTCGTACGTTAATAGAAGGATCGTCAAATGGAAAAATAAATTCTAAAACAAAAAGAAAAGAAAAGGGAGGGAATCCGTAATCAGTATTAAATTACACACGTAAAAAATTAAATATTTCCAAAGAAAAGCCGATGCTTCGGAATCTTCATTCCCTCCACTAACAACCAAAAAAATGGGAAAATTATAAACGAAAAAAAAATTAAATTCTTCACCGGAAAGACTAAAGAAATCCAAAGGCGCAAAAAGATCACGAAATTCCTAACATGCAAAAAAGAACCTCAACAGGAACCAAAAGAGAGAGAGCGACTAATCATTTGAAAAACTCAAAATACGACAAATTAAAAAAAGGAACGAATTAACACGAAATCCCCGCAATGCATATCAGGAATAGAAAAAATAAAAAAAGGAACTACGAAGAAATTCAACGACTACAGCAAATTAGTTTTCTCTTGGAATTTTCAACGAGCGTAGCAGATTATTACGATCAATACAATGCTTTCTCTTCACTCAAAAAAAAAAAGTATAGCTAAAAGCCTAAAACAAAAGTAGTCAAGAAAAAGAAAAAAAAACACACGAAGAAGGAACCAGGTGGAAGAAGAGCCGTACGGTAAGGAGAAATGCAGGTCGAAATGCGGAAAGAAGAGGCTAGCGATCCCTTCAACCTCTTCTTAAGACGATGGGTGTGGACCGCGCAGCATCACTACTCGGTGAAGGATGAGGTACGGAAGGAACCAGGTGAGGAGGGAAGGGGTCTCCGGATCCGCGATTTATTGGCGGTGAGGGCGGGGAAGACGACGAGGGCAGGTTCGGCATTTCGGGGAAGTGTTGCAGGGTGGGGAGCTCCCACCTTCCGCCATCTTTGGCCGAACCGGTCACCACGCATCACGCAATCCCAGGTTCCACCCGTCGCCTCAGCTCACTCTCTTCCTTTTTTTGGGAGATTGAAAGACCAAAATGCCTTTTCCATGAAGACGGTCTTGACCCTTGACTTTTCGAAATGACCGAACTCCTCTCTAGTGTCTTCCACATTTGTCTCGTCAAAGTCCGAAGGCTGGCGTTTGGTTTGAATACCGATTTGAAGAATCAGTCATTTAAAAAAAAATAAAAAATTCAAAACCAAACAAATAATAAAAAAGTTTGACAACATTCTAGCAGGCCTGGGAAGAAAGTGCTGACTCCTTCATCCTAGGTTCGACTCCCACCGAGTATGCGGGTGCGTTTAACTGGTCGACTCTGGTACATAGTGACAAACGTTTTAAACGGCAATTTCTCGTTTTTCAAAAAACTCGCAGGAAATTGAATTTTTTTCATAAATCTTGCATTTTTTTTTTTGGAAAATTCTCGGCAATAAAAAAATAATTTTTAAATTAAAAAATTTATTTTTATAAGAAAATATTAATAAAAAATATTTAATAATAAAAATATACATTTTTTTCGTGATAAATAGCCATTTAAAACGTAAATATCATGTTTAAATCACGGTATTTATGTTTTTCCATAAATCTCGCAAGATTTTAAAAATCTAGCGAGGAATTGCCGTTTTAAACTTTCAGGCAATTTATCACGATATTATCGCGAGATTTATATTTCATAAATCTAGCGATATTTGTCACTATGCTCTGGTATCAGTGACCCCACCTTGGGTTTACCTAAAAGGAGGACAGACCCCATTAAGTGACCTGGTTCTTGGGGGAGGGTTTCTCGTCATAGAAAGGAGAAAAGAAAAAAAACCATCAAGCAAGCATGGTTGATACTTAAAACCAATGCTGTTAAAATCAGTTCATAGGTGAATCAGTTTCTATAAAAAAAAACTAAAGAATCAAATTGAATTGAATCAGTTTTTAATTGAAAGACTTTTCATTAAAAAAAAATCAGAAAATTAGCAAAAAAGAAAATAAGAAAAAAAGAATTTTGTCGATTCTACTACAGATCGACATTCGTTCAAAAAAAAACCCAGAAAAAATGCCAAAATAAATAAATTTGGCCGATTCTGAACCGATTCTACTTCAGATCGACAGATTTTTGTCGATTCTGACCATTTGAGCCAAATTCGCTCATTTTTGGGGAATCAGTTAAGTGCTGACTCGATTCGGACTGATGTTGACAACATTTCTTAAAAGATCATATATCAAACACGAGTCAGATTCGAGATTCAAGGTTTTCAAACCGGGCCTAAGCACAGCGAAAGTCGTCATGTCGACCCAGAATAGTTTGATGTAGGTCTAATAGTGATTCAGTCAACTTAGGGCGTGGGCGACACGATTGACTGAGTTGGGATCAAAATTGCAAATCGGTGGTCATGTCCAATCCGGTCTTGGATGGCCAGTAAATCCTACTGGACAAAAGTCTACGTCCGGGTCTGGATCCCACTGGTTCGGGGTTGGACCAAACAGCAGCCTTGAGCGTCCAGGGATAAGCTAGTTAATTTGGGAAGATTGTGGCGACATTTAGGCTCCTTCCGTTGACCCGTCTAAGAGGTTATTCTCGTCATTTCCTCTTCCCGCCCAACGTCACGGAAAGCGGAGGAACCCAATGTGGCTTTCCGCTTTCGTAAGTGGTGATATTTTTCAGGACAAAAATACCCTCAAAGTACAACCAAATATACAAAGACGTCCCGTATCCGTCCGAAAATCAACCCTAGCGATTAACTTTACGAAAATACCCTTAAATTGTACGACACGTGGCTGGGAGGGTCCATCTGTCGAAGGGGGCTTTACTCGTGGAAACTGATCAGCGTCCAGGTGGCGAGATAGACGGTCAATAAGTTACTAAAGGCGAACGGCGGAAACGTAAAGGAGTCAAGGAGTAATGGACAAAAGGGACTGGTCCCCATTGATTTGAGGGAAAAACAACGTAGAACACGGAGAGAACACGAGTGTCCTACAGGTCCAGTGCGAACGACACTTCTGTTAACTATAACAAATAGAGTGGGTAAAATATCGATGTATTCTGTCAGCAGTTTAAAGCTTTCAAAATATCGCGTTTTTTTAGTTTTGATATCACAATGTTTGAGATATTTTGTGATCTTAGAAAAACTGACTTTTTTTAATTTTTACAGTTTTTGTTTTTATTCATTTTTTTTATATTTAACCTCATTTTTGTTTAGTTATTTTCGCTGATATTTTGATGACAAAAAAAAACATAGAATTCGATTACCAGAGATAGTTTGGCTGCCGATCGTTGTTGTTTTAAAACTTTAGTGACGGTTGATCATAATTTATATACAAATTTCAAGTCAGAATTCCAAATCTGGATTCAGATTCGCACATAATCTGATAAAGGAAAACTGGATCTGGTTCTATACGGTAATACTGGATCCATATAAGAAAAGCTTGAAACAAGTTTCTTGCAAAAGCACAAATAGGTAGAATTTATCCACATCCAAACATAAAGCTAACAGATAATTCTGATAAGAATCCAAAAAATCTGACTGGATACATTCAAATATGGTCTGAATGCACCATTCAGTTCCTACATAGGGCTGCACAACGAGCCTAGCTTGACCCAGGCCAAGCTTGGCTCAAATCGGGTCCCATCAAACCCAATCCATTTGCATTCCTAGGTCCAGCTTAGTACCAGTTGGGACCTGGTCTAATTTTGAACCAAATGACCCAAGCAAGCATAAAAAACTGTATGCTTTTCTTTTTCATTGTATGTAGTCCATGGTTACTTCTGTAGATTGGATCTGCAAGGATCCAACTTGCTGGATGGGATTTGGATCTGGATCCATCTAACGGAACTGGCCACATCTTGAGAACATGCCGGATTTGGGTCTTCGTTGAAACAGTCAGATTTTGAACTTGGCTACGTGCTATTATTGTAGGTGGAGTAGACAGAGTTGATCTGGATCCGGAATGTAGACTTAGGGATTTTCTGTTGAAGCAGTCATGGGACCAATGTCTCAATTCTGCCCCGGGTCCGAGTTGGGAATTACCTGAACAGGCAAATGCTTAAACACAGTTTAAGGTCCGCAAAATGACATTGCTGTGGGTTTTAGGGTAAATTTGAAATTGGATTTGAGATCCGAGGATTTGAAATACGCAGCTCTGACGTGACCCTTCATCTTGAATAATAAATTCTAGTGCAAATGGACTTTATTCTGTTCGATCTTCAATCCCGGTCCAACATATTTTTCTCGACCATGGATCTTAAAATAAGATCTGAATATCAAATTCAAACATGTGTTTCATTGACTTTTGGATTTGGATCTGAATTAATATTTACCAAAAACGACCGCGCTATTGTACGACAAATATGCCGCATTTTTTCAAATGCCGTAAAATTTTTGAAATTCGACTGCTATCCGAAACCATAAATAAGAAACTTTTTAAAACCCTTTTACCTTTCGCACAAGCAAAACTTATGAAGTTCGCGCGATATATCATTATGCTCGTCGGCTAAGGCAAAACTTCACTTAGGTGTATATTCACTTATTTTTTTGTAAAAAACTATGTAATTTATGCGGTCTTCTATATTAATTATAAAATCATATAAATCATATATATATTTTTACTAAAATTATGAAAAACCGTGAGAATATTCTTTTTCTTTTGTTTAACCATCACTTAAATGTATGTTTACACCTATTTTTTTATGGACTTCATAAAGCACGCAAAAACAAGTTTTGCTAACCGAGCCTAATGTCAACATTTTTCTATATTGTTGCATTTTCTCTCATGCACTTTTCTTTATCCTACGTAAAAAAGAATGTTAACAATCAATACATTAAAAAATGTAAGAAACTATAACAATAATAGTTTACCTTCCTAAATGTCCGGTTTTATTTACATAGTTGAATAATAGTTCAACTGCTTGGTTTAATGGCTTAAGGCTCTTGCTTCTACAATGAAACAACGGGTTAACTATACCTTTGTGATGATTATTAGCATTTTCATTTTCTAATGCCTAGAGGCATTGTAATTTTTTTTCTTATTTGATACAATTAAACATTGTTTGATGCTTTTTAAGCATATTTTTTGGTTAGCTTTTTTGAAATGCTTGATTTCCTTTAAGTTATTTTGTTTGCAGTGGTGTTGTTAATGATATAGTAATGACAACTATGACTAATAATTTATTCTTATTGATAAATACATTTTTGTGCTTCTTAGTGTTGTGTATACTTTAATGTCAAATGTCGAATTTTCTATTGATATTCAGATGACATGGTTTTGCTTGTCAAAGTTTTAATTTTATATTTGTTGCAAGATATCTTTTGAGTTTGAAGAGTTTGACACAAATGATTAAGAAGTACATGTGTGAGGGGCCCACACTCACATCGTCTGCTAGTGTTAGAGCACAACAAAAATTGCTAAAGAAGAAAAACTATGTATTAGATCATTCTATGTACTATAATATACATAATAGGCTTGACACATGGATTGAGATGGAGCCCGCTTTGCTGCCAAAATATTAGTGTTCGATATTTAACCTAAAAAATGTTAGTTTAGATATCAGACACCCCAAAAGAGCAACAAAAAATACGTAAAATATTGATTAAATTATAGTTAACAACTCTTGTCTGACACAAAACTAAAGTAAAATGTGTAAAAAAAGATGAAGAGTTTGTTATCACAATTATATCTCCCATATCGAAAGCATCTAAGGAGCGGGACTCAACGAATAAGAAGTTTGACCCATGCGCTCAATCTGAGATTGTTGTTAATTTCAATGATCGGATAGATGAAGTTGAAGATGTGGTCATGAAGAATATGGATGATAGAGGCATGGAGGATGCACTTCAATAAGAGCATGAGGCACCTTAGCAAGGGAAGAATGCATAAAAAAAGTATAAGCTTTGAAGAAGAGATCAAAGCAGAGAAGAAGGTCTGAGGTAGTAAGTGAACATCAATACAAAGATTTCAAGCACATGTGTAATATTTATTTGAGAACGAAGGATGATGCATTCTTAAGAGAAAGGCTGAAAGTATCATGGCTGAAGAATAACTTTGACCCTAATAGAACAAGGAGAATGAATGAGAAACTATCATGTGTTAAAGGAAAGACTGATAATATCTAGGTTAAGGATCTGAGCACATTATTGCTTTACTTCTTGGGTACATGCGCATTAATCGACAATAGTGAAAAGTCGATCCATAGTTAATATATTGACTGGTGGGAGACTTAGATCACAATGACCAATACACATAGAGAGCAACCACACTTACAGACCTCTATGCAGGTTTGAGTAGCGTGATGACTGAAAAATGAACATCACCAGCATGTTAGTGTTGTTAAAGGTAGTTATTCATATATTTGTACATAAACTGTTGATTTAAAATAAAATATTTTTTAGCAAGGATGATATAATATATTGTATATTAAAATATGTTAATCCTTATATAAATCTTTATAAGTTTGGATATGAGAGCACATATCTATTGGAAGGCCCCTCAAAGGTCACATTCTTCCTAAATTTTCACATGTTGCAATGTAGACTCGGCCAAACAACAAAGAGGGTACTGATAAAAAAGTGTATGGTCATCACATTCTCCAATATGGCCATTACATAAAATTATAGTAAAGGCTGACTAGGGTAAATATAAGTATTTTTTATAATATTTTATACTTGTTTATAAGTAATGCAATATAGAAATAACTATGAATGAAACTTTGTTATGTTGGTAAAGTAGTGCCCATACGAAGATGTAGGGGAGGATGAGGAGAATCGAGATATGATTATTCAAGCAAAAGCCATCGTAAGAACAAGAATTTGGTACATAAATCAAGTTCGAGGGTCAAATGACCAACCAAGTGGTCTAGCAATTTAGATATGTTCAGTAACCAACACTACAAGAAAAACATGGATTAGCGACGGATGCTATCCGTCGCTAAACAGTTTAGCGATAGAATGACGATGAATTCATGACGGATAGCGTCCGTCGCATAATCCTGGTTGTTAATTAGCGACTGAACTTATCTGTTGCTACTTCTGTCGCTAATTTGTGATGGATTAGTGATGAACATGATCCATCGCGAGTACGTCGCTAAATAAGCACTAATTTGGGTTTGCGACGGATTATATTTCGTCACTAAAATAGCGACAAAATATAATCCGTCGCAAACCATCAAAAATTCATCCCTGAATATTAGCGACGGATATTATCCATCGCTAATCTGTGGCAAAATAAAAAATAAAAAATAAAAAATAAAAAATAAAAAATAAAAAATAAAAAATAAAAAATAAAAAATAAAAAAAGCCCTGAGGCGTGCGCCTCATACGCCTTGACGCGCACGCCTCGAGGCAAGACGCGTCTCAAGCCGAGGCATACACGCCTTGAATTTTTTAATCAAATGAGGGTGAAAGTCCTCATTTGACCAAAAATTAGAGTTTTTTACACAGTTTTAACTAAGCTGCTAGTAAAAAATCGGGTATGATCTATAAGAAACCGGGTCTCAAATTTAAGCCCACGAAAAAAATTGGGTATGATCCGTAAAAAATCGGGACCCGCGTCTGGGGGAACCCACAAACCCCCTCCTGCAAGGAAAAAAACTCTAAATCAGGCTCCACAACTCATCATGTGTCCCCTAAGGGGCACAACTTTGATCGAGTCTTATTATATATATATATATATATATAAAATTCAGTTGGTTAACTGGTGTGACATGTCAGTTTTGTGGTGTCTGAGTAAGGTGCTTCTCCATGAGCATAGGGTTTAATATACTAAGTTTAGTGTTTTATTTCTCACTATTTTTTTCACCTGCAGATGTTCAATGGAAAATTCTATTTGAATTCTGAATGGAGAAAACTAACTACTATTTGATTGTTGTAAATTTTAATGAAAATTTATGAATTGTGTTTACAGATCACATACCCACAGAAAGATGAGTTAATGGCACACAAACCAAACAAATTTAATGAATGTTTGATTTTTATAAGCTACATCAACTACATCCACCATAGAGACAACGCTTTGATATGCAAGACAAAGACTTCTTAAAGTACCATTTTGAGAATAAGACATTTATGTTTTTAATGGAAATTAATAAATTCATAAAATATTTTGGGTCATTTTTTGAAAGGATTTCATATATTCAATACAGTTGGCAGAGTTTCCCCAATAGACTGATAGCAATGATGTCATTAAAGATCCTTCGTAAATTTTCATCTTCAAACAAAACTCATTATAAAAAATGTTATTCCAAAGATTTTGGTTCATGCCTTAAATTGATTGGACCCATTACAAATATTTTTAATTTCCTAAAGATTCATCAATCATCTTAAAGAATTATTGAGAATGAGAAAGTAATAGGAAAGATTATTCATTTTATAAATCTAAATGATCACCTTAGTGCTCTTAACTTGAAAAGGTACCTTAGTGGTTGGTGGACTTGATAGTTTCATGGTTGTAAGTGGAGGTTGTCAAGTGAAACTAGATGCATTAGCTCAAGGGACTGGACCATCTTGGTGAAATCTTTGACTATGTTGCCTTTCTTAAAGAATTGCAATGTTAACAAATCTTTTAACCAACGCTATGGTACCCTCTCGAAGTGACCGGAGCTGGTTGATAAAAATTCCAATGAGCAAAAGAGCAAGAGCCTCCCATTGCTTAAGATAAAACCACCATCATGATCAAAGGAAGAATACAACATCCTTGAATGCAACAAAAAGTAATCATTCAACAATAACTCTTTCAAGAACATCAAGACCACTTGAGCAACTTGGTGGTTTTGTACCATGATACCTTATGGTGGTACACACTCATGTTTGTATGGATCTAGCCATCAAATTGTAGATCTAACTGTACAGATGTGTTTAGCATGGCTTACTTAACATGTTAGAATACTTTATCATGTCTAAATAAACCATAAGATTCATTTTTGAGATGGTAAAAAATCAACAGTGCACAATTCATGAAAATAAGGGTGGCTTAGAAATTGTATAAAATATCCTATTTGAGTCAACTTTAACACATGAAAATAGTAAATAGAACATGCTAAACATCATCCTAAGGTTAGATTTTGCTTTTGAAGCCTAAATCTATGTAAATCAAATGTGTACCACAGTAAGTTATGGTGGTACAGTACCCCCATAGAAACACCCATATCTGAGATCCCTTCTACCACTTCTTTGATAAGCCTTCTTTTCTTTCACTTTGATTTTTCATATTGTATCGTGATACTTCATGTTATTATTTAGTGTTAGAGCCAAACCTCATCCATGCCTTCTTTAGATTAGTATGATAGAAACATTTTCTCATAAATTTCCATTGCAATTACGTGTGAATTTGCATGACAATCCAAAGAAAGAACTGTTGTTTTTGCAACAAAAAACATATTACTAGCCCATGACATGAAGGTTGAGGCTTTAAAGTCAAAGCTATACCATAGCCGAAAATAGTGGACGTGCACATAATTGAAATGATGTGTTCATAGAGAAACAGAAACAAACCTTAATATTTTCACAAGATTGTATACAGTTTGATATATAAGTCTGTACAAAATCTGTCGGAACATCAACTGTTGTTGTTGTAAGTCTGTTAACAACCAACATTGAATGCAGGCTCGTGTCCATAGTGACAAGAGCATGAAAATATCTGACACCAAAATCAGTTGAATAAAGCCATGAAATCAACTAATGTCATTGCCATCAAATTGAGTACACATAAAAATAAGAGTGATCTTACTCTGAAATTTCAGGAGAGTTCGTCTTTTTTCTCAGGACTTCAATTGCAATAATGGGATTGTTTTCCACCAGTTCCTGAGAATATTAACCATATTAAGATCAGTAGAACTTGGATAGAACTGGAATGGAGGGTACAAGAAATATCATACAGGTAATCTTTGAGGGGTTAGACCACAGTGATATACAAGCTTTGGATTGTTTGCAAGCTCCAATAGCACTAGCTGCAAAGCAACATGTAAAGGATAGAAACAACAGAAACACTTTATATCAAGACACAACATGCTTCTAGTACTAAATAAATTTCCAAACACCAACATATGTATGTATCTATCATAGTCACCTATATCGTCTAAGGTATTTTCTCGGCAAGGGTATTTCTCGGAGAGATTTTCAAAAGTTGGAAAATCTCGAGAGTTTAAAAAGATTGAAAATATATAAATAATAAGAAAAAAGATTAAAAAAACAATAGTTTTGCATGATTTTTCTTGCAAAAATATAAAGAAACAAGTTTTAGAAGATTTTAAAATATAAAATAAACAAAAACTATAAAAAATATATGCTTAAAATATTTAAAAAATGAGATTTTTCCAAAAAATATCATGATATATTTTAAGTATTGGCAATAATTTGAAAATATCGTGATAAATTGAAGTTAATATCAACTGACTTGATATCACTGATATTATCATGATATTTTCAAAATATTGGTGATCACTACAACAAAGCAGTAGAATAGCGACGACCACATTCCGTCGCGAATCCGTCACTAACATGGTTAGCGACGGATTAGCGACAATGAGGCGACAGTATGCTTACGTCGCGAATATTTCGACGCTAACTGGCGACGGAATTATTCCGTCGCCAGGTTCGTCGCTAATTGCGACGGAATAACGAGCGCTATATTCCGTCGCCAATCCGTCGGTACTAAACGGCGACCATGGCTTGGCGACGGATTTACTTCCGTCGCTATGCCATCGCTAGATTAATATGAATAGCGACGGATGGTTCCGTCGCTAATCCGTCGCAAACACGAAAAAAAATTTAAAAAAATTTATTTGAAAATTAAATACCGAGAACTGTACAATTTCTATTTCCTGTACAATTTATATTTCTTGTAAATAAAAAACAAACCACACAAAAAAATTCATATAACAAGAATCTACAACAATTAATCGTTCCACCTTAAAATTAAGAAGTTTAATTATTTACAATTCAACAATTACAATTAAGAAAAATAAAAAAATAGAACTTCTTCAACACAGTCCTCTAATCATCGCCAAGATTTTGTGCGTCTTCTTGTTCATTGTCTTTATCTGTCCCTTCAGCTCCACTACGCTGATTATCGCTAGCAGCCTACACAAGAAAAGAACAGTCAGTATTGATAAACAAAATATAATGAAATAAATTACACACTATATGTGATTTTATCATGTGCTCATATGTGCTCTAAGGCAGACAAAAAGTTTTATATATATGATTCTATCATGCTCATATGTGTGCTAAGGCAGTCAAAAAATTGAATATGTGATTATAGCATGTTCATATGTGTTCTAAGGCATCTAGAAAAACTCTATATGTGATTCTACCATGCTCAGATGTGCTTTAAGGCAGGCAAAAAACTATATATGTGATTCGATCATGCTCGTATGTGTGCTAAGGCAGTAAAAAAATTGAATATGTGAATATAGCATGCTCATATGTGCTCTAAGGCAGGCAAAGCAAAAATTTTTATATGTGATTCTATCATAAATGATATATAACATGTTCATATGTGTTCTAAGGCAGTAAAAAAACTCTATATGTTATTATAGCATGCTCATATGTGTGCTAAGGCAGTCAAAAAACTGAATATGTGATTATAATATGCTCATATGTGTTCTTAGGCAGTCAAAAAACTGAATATGTGATTATAGCATGCTCATATGTGTTCTAATGCAGTCAAAAAAACTTTATATGTGATTCTATCATGCTCATATGTGTTCTTAGGCAGGCAAAAAAACTTTATATGTGATTATAGCATGCTCATATGTGCTCTAATGCAATAAAAAAACTCTATATGTTATTATAGCATGCTCATATATGCTTTAAGGCAGGCAAAAAACTATATATGTGATTCGATCATGCTCGTATGTGTGCTAAGGCAGTACAAAAATTGAATATATGAATATAGCATGCTCATATGTGCTCTAAGGCAGGCAAAGCAAAAAATTTTATATGTGATTCTATCATAAATGATATATAGCATGTTCATATGTGTTCTAATGCAATAAAAAAACTCTATATGTTATTATAACATGCTCATATGTGCTCTAAGGCAGTCAAAAAACTGAATATGTGATTATAACATGCTCATATGTGTTCTTAGGCAGTCAAAAAACTGAATATGTGATTCGATTATGCTCATATGTGTTCTAAGGCAGACAAAAAACTGAATATGTGATTATACCTGAGAGGGACCTGGAATCGAAGATCCCCTATCCTGAACAGCGGCTCTGATCTCATTTCGGAGAAAGGGGGCGACGGTGTATTGGAAGTTGTTATTCAGTGATTCATTAATGATCTCGCGTACATCATCACCGGAAAGAATAGTCGGCTGCTTGGAGCTTATGTCGGCGCAAGAAGTCGGTGAGCCGTAACTGGAAGAACCAATAACTGGTGAAGTGTTCATATTACTCCCAAACCCGAACACGCGACCTTTTTTGGGTTCACCTGCTGCAGTCACCCTTGCTGTAGGATCAAATGATGGATGCTGAGTAGCGTCATCGCCATATCGCTCTACCATCTATTGCTCATATGCCTCCTACAAAATAATGTTTAAAGTATTTATTAATAATTAATGATAACATTATGATAACTTGCATATATATTGCAATGATTATTAATAGAATTAATACATACCGTTGTCGTTCTCGCATTCTATGATACGAAGACTCCCGTGGTCTTCCGTTTATGTGTTTCCACAAACACATCCTTATATGGTACACTGCCTCCTTTTTTTGCTTCCTGCAAAGTTAAATGACAAAAGATTTAGTACACAAGTTTGCAACAATACTTATAAAATTAATATTATATATTGATGAGTTACCATTTTCTTTAGGTAGCTCCCAAATGTCTTAGATTCACCTGTGTGTAGATGGGCTTCGGGCATCTTCGATCGATTTTGTGCAGCCTTCGCAGAGCGATTTCTAAATGCATCTCCCGCCCACTTATCACACATTTCATCCCAGTAATCTCTCCTGATAGTAATAGGACCATGGCCCTTCCACAGTAATGGATCATCTACTACGCCAGATGTTTTTTTTGCTGCAGTCTTCATAGTGTGCAGCATGTCTGCAAATCGATTGACAGCCATCTTCTGCCACACCTTCCTTGCATCATTTTCTTCCACCGTAGTTGCGAAGCGATTCGAAGCCTACAAATATTTTCAGAAAGTTAGTAGACATTGCTTAAATAAATTAAATATGAAACACATTAACTATGAGGAACAACTATATACCATGAATGAGGACCACAATCTGTCTAACACCTCCTTTGGGTACTCTTTCCATTGAGCAACTGGTCCTGGTAGATGTTGAAGAAGTGAATTCCTAATCTCCCGTACTACTTCTTGTGGCTCAAACCTCGTGCTGCACATGAATTGTTACACAGTAAATATCAATATAAAATATTTAAAAGATATGCAATAATTGAAAACAAAATACTTACGGTCGATTATCGATATACACTATTCGAATGAGTCTTCTTGTGCCAGCCTGAGAAGACCCTGTTTCCTGTGTTGGCTGTTGACTTGTGCGATCAACTGGTGTAGGTGGGTCGTGTACAAGCGCAACATCATCTATAAAAAAATACATTAGAAATTCTCAGAATGCGCATTTGAACTAATCAAGCATCCAATTAGTTATATGATATACCTATCACAGGAGCCCGTGAAGATGAAGGCTGAGCCTGGCTACTACTGGATGAGCGACCACTATAACCTCCACGAACCATATTCTAACAAATAACATATGTCATACAATACATTCAAATAATTCACATCAAGTATTAAAATGCATTCAAGTCATTCACATCAAGCATTGCAATGCATTCAAATAATTCAAATCATTCACATCAAGTATTGCACTAATTCAAATCATTCGTTAATTGCATAAATTATAATACATTCAGATAATTGAAATCATTCACATCAAGTCTTACAATGCATTCGAATCATTCGTATCAAGTATTAATATACATTCAAATAAAATTTTTAATCATTCACACCAACTATTGCAATACAACTCACATCAAGTATTACAATGCATTTAAATAGAGGTTTGTAGTATAAGACTTTGCTCACTAGCTTGAGAATTCTTCCTCGTCACTAGTTTGACTTTCATCTTCTTCTTCTTCTTCTTCATTGTTTGCCTATCCACTTGGTACATCATTTGGATCACATTCCTTTATGAATGTTTCATCGGCCAATAGAGATATGACATGCATATCATGCGCAACATCGTGACCATAAGCGAAGTCATAGACATCATCTGATTGATAGTAATCACTGTCTTCAGCTAACTCATCTTCCTGTAACTGATCATACTCGGGGTATAGTTTGGATTTCACCTTGCAAACTGCCCACCATTCATTTCTATCTGACTTTTTTATACTCGGATATGAAGTATAATAAACTTGTTGAGCTTGCGAGGCTAATATGAATGGTTCATATGTTCCAAACCTGGATTTATGATTCACCTCCACAATGCCTGAAGCTTTGTCGAGTCTTGTTGCAGTTGGATCAAACCAATGACACTTGAATATCGTAACCCTGTTATTCATGCCTAAGTAAGTCAACTCCATTATTTCTTCTATAACACCGTAGTAATCATGTTCATTTTCACCGTAGCTGCTACCCTTGACACACACGCCACTATTTATCGTTGATTTGTTTATACCGTAGTCTTTTGTATGGAATCGATAACCATTTACGATATACCCGTCGTAGCATTGCACAACTTTGGTCGGACCATTTTCTAAATCACATATTCCTTGATCTTTAACATCACCATGGCGAACCTACGCACAGACATAAACAATTATTGTGATCACGATCAATTAAGTAACTTAGTGTTGTTTATAAGTACAAAATTTATGTTAGCTTTTTTACCAACTGTTTCAACCACTCCATAAACTTAGTTTCACGTTCTTTTTGTACTTTTGCATCAGTTAGATGTGAAACTTCGCTTTGCAACTCCAGATCAAATCGTCTGCAAACCACAAATACTTATATTACCAAGTCATGTATCCACATATAGAACATAAAAGGATTTATAATTGAGTTGCATATACATATACTTACTCGATGTATGGGTCGATCGCTGAGCAATTAAAAAGAATATAGATGTGTGCTGCATCTTGCTCTCGATCTGTCAATAGCCTTGATCGGCAACTACCAAATGCATGCCCAAGTGGTTGAAATATCGACAGTTTGTCAGCTACAATTACTTGTTCTCCATCATCGTTACGAGGCGGGCATGTGTAACGTGTTGGAATATGAGGTTCGAAGTACATAGATGAGAAATTTGAAATCTCTTCTAAAGTGTACGTCTCACAAATAGAGCCTTCTACTCTTGCTTTATTACGAACCTTTTTTTTTAGGTCGAACATGCATCTGACAAGAATATACATTTCAAATTTTAAATATCTGTCATTAAAGAGACAAATATAAAAAAACATATACCTTTCAAATGGGTACATCCATCGATATTGCACAGGGCCACCAACCCTTAGTTCATATGGCAGATGTATGATCAAATGTTCCATAATATCGAAAAATGCTGGCGGAAATATCTTTTCTAACAGACAAACAGTGGTGATGACAGAGTCCTCGAGATTCTTTACATCTGATACAACGACCTCCGATGCGCACAATGTTCTGAAAAATCTGCTCAACTCAGACAATACCCCCCATATAGGTTTGTCTAACATATCATGGAATGCTAGGGGTATCAATCGTTGCATAAAGATATGACAATCATGGCTCTTCAACCCATATAACTGTCCATCGTCAATCTTCACAGCCCGAGCAATGTTAGAGACATATCCATCTGGAAATCTCAGTTGTCTCAACCATTGACATACATGTTTTATTTGATCAGGTCCGAGCACGTACTTCGCCTTTGGTTTCAGTACTTTGCCATTATACTCTTTGAGTTCCAATTCTGGTCTTTTACATATTAATTTTAAATCCATACGGGCCTTCAAATTATCCTTTGTTTTTCCTTTAATATTCATTACTGTATTGAACACATTATCAAACACATTTTTCTCTACATGCATCACATCCAAATTGTGTCATATCAATAGGGTCGGCCAATATGGTAGTTCCCAAAAAATAGATTTTTTCGTCCAATTGTGATCCTTCCCAAATCCACGGAAGGGTGTAGGATTGCGGGCATCTGTTAATACATCTGGAAAGTATCGCAATCTTCTTAGAATCTCTATGCCGGACAATCTTGAGGATGGACCTTCCGTTTCAGTTGTGCCTGCTTTAAATGCATTCTTTTGACGTCGGAACGGATGATCGCTGGGTAGGAATCGACGATGGCACTCAAACCAGCAAGGCTTTCTTCCATGCCTCAATCTAAAAGCTTTGGAATCCTCCATGCAGTACGGACAAGCCAACCTCCCATGTGTACTCCAACCAGATAACATACCATATGCAGGGAAGTCACTGATTGTCCATAGAACAGCGGCCTTCATGTTGAAGTTTTGTTTTTTGTGGGCATCATACGTGGTAACACCGTCATCCCACAGTACTTTTAATTCATCAATCAATGGCCTTAGATATACATCAAGATTTTGGCCAGGTGAGGTCGGACCAGGGATCAACAGAGACAAGAAAAGATTTGGACGTTTCATACACAAGCTTGGTGGAAGGTTGTATGGAGTTATAAATACTGGCCAGCATGAGTATGGAGTTGATCTACCCCCAAATGGATTAAATCCATCTGTACATAGACCGAGTCTAACATTTCGCACTTCCATTGCGAAGTTCTGATGAGTACGATCAAAGTGCTTCCAAGCTTCAGCGTCAACAGGATGCGTGATCTTGTTTTCATCGTGTCGAACTTTATTTGCATGCCATCTCATGTGTTTAGCTGTCCTTGAAGACATATACAATCGCTGTAATCTAGGAGTGATAGGAAAGTAGCGGAGCAACTTGTATGAAACTTCCTTTGATCTCGTGCTACCATTGCCTCTTGTCTTTGGCTTGAACCGAGGATGCCCACATGACGGGCATGATATGTCGTTTTCCTGCTCCTTGAAATACAACATGCAGTGATTTGGACAAACATCAATCTTTTTGTAACCCATACCTAGAGCGTTGACTATAACTTTCACACGATAGAAATTTTGTGGCAATTTCTCATCTTTGGGCAACATACACTTCACAATCATGCACAAACGGTCAAAACATGATTGACTCAAATTATACTCGGACTTCAAATTCATTAGTTGAAGAACTGCAGACAAGATAGTGTGACTCTCACAACCGTTCCAAAGTGGCTCATCAGCATCTCTAAGTAAATCATAAAATCTATTAGCTGCATCGTTTGGTGATTCTTCATCTATGGCAGTTCTTACATCACTAGAACTCATAGCAGAACCCAGTTCTGTTCCTGCGGCATCAAATATCAAATTCGTATATGGATTATCGTGCACCACATTCACCCGTGCATTAAAATCGTTTCTAAATTCTTCTCCATGAAACGTCCAGTTCTGATAATCACTCACAAAACCCTTCCTGTATAGGTGATGTCTAACGCCATGAGGTTCTACAAATCGATTATTCTTACAAATCTTGCAGGGACACCTAATCCGACCTGTGGGATCTACTGTACTGACACTTGCCGTTGCAAATTCAATAAAACTGTCAACACCATCCATATATTCATGCGATAACTCATTGTCCACTATCCTACGGTACATCCATTCACGGTTTGCAGTCATTTTGTCGTATGATGTTGCGAATAGTATCCTAACCAGTTAAAAGAGAACCATCAGAATGCTATGATGAAGAAAATATCAAATTTATCATGCAATATATGATGTTATACAATCACAAGAATTATGATGCATGCATTGATAACTTAATATTTTCATGTGCAAACTATTCATGAGACGATACATTCATTTGAAACATGCTTTCAGTATACAATTTCACATGGTAGACATAATCAAATTGAAAGTAACTACATGTAAGCATGGATACAATCACATCAAACATTGCAATACATCGAAATAATTCATATCAAACAAATCTCAAACATGTACCTGCAGCAAAAACACTTCAATATCCCACTAACTACTACCATGCCTAGCATGGACTCCGTACTCCAAAAATAAGAACACTTCCATATTCATACATTAAAATCATGCTCAGCATGATCTCCGAACTCCAACAAAGCAGTCCTAGATATCAACAACTAAGTGAGTGTGTGAACAATAAAGTGTTACATTAAATAAATTAAATAACATGTGATGCGCTTGCATCACTTACTCACCACGGGTATTTACCCGATTTGCATTGTTTTTGTCACTTACTTACCACGGGTGGCGGGGCACAAACGAGTTCCGTTGAGAAATCTGCACAAAAAAATGATGTTTTAAAATGAAGTCACCATGAAAAAAAACTCACTCTAAACAAATGATTTATAAAAGTAACTATTTAGTTACAGGAGGTGAATCAAATACCATGAAAAAAAATGGTATCTCACTCTAAACAAATGATTTATAAAGGTAACTATTTAGTTACAGGAGGTTCATAGATTTTGAAAACATTCATAAACATGATTTGCAAATGTCGTATTATATTTGCGAACGTACGTTGAAAAAACTAGTTAAAAGAGATTCACATATTTTAGGTGAAATTTGCAAAAATGATTTGCGACAATCATATCATATTTGCATACATACGATGAGAAATATAGTTAAAAGAGGTTTGCAGATTTTTTATGACATTCACAAACATGATTTGCGACAATCGTACCATATTTACAGTCGTACCTCAAGAGTGTTTATTTAAAAAAGGTTCACATTTTGAACGACATTCACAAAAATGATTTGCGACGATCATACCATATTGGTGGACATACATTTTGGAGTATATGTTAACACATTTTGGGTGATGCAAAAAACTATTTGGGAAGGTCATACCATATTTTTGAGCATACGTCAAGAGTGCTTAATTAAAAAAGGTTTACATATTTTGTGTAATGTTCAAAAAAATAATTTACGATAATCATACTATATTTAATTGCAGAACAACAATATCTTTAAAAAGTCAAGAATAAGAGGATTTTGGCAAATTGTTAAAACATTTCAGAGAGAATGCACCATTTTGAAACACTTTATTGACCCCCGGACAAGGCAGGGGGTCGACCCCCTGCCGGACATCAAAAGGGGTTGACCCCTTGCCGGACAAGGCAGGGGGTTGACCCTTGGTCGGACACGGCAGGGGGTTGACCCCCTGCCAGACAAGGCAGGGGGTTGACCCCCGGCCGGACACAGTAGGCAGTCGACCCCCTGCCGGACATCAAAAGGGGTTGACCCCCGGCCGGACACGGCGGGGGGTCGACCCCCCCGGCCGGACACGGCAGGGGGTCGACCGCCTGGCGGAGTCGACCCCCTACCGGAAAACGCAGGGAGTCGACCCCCAATCCATTTAACGGTGAAATACCTGCGGTTGCTTCGGGCAGCGACGACGGTAGCGGAAGGTTGACGGAGATCGACTTCCGGCGAACGGTGGGGGCCAGCAGAGAGGTCGACGGGATGTATAGGGCGGCCGAAGGAAGAGGGCGGCAGGAGGGAGAGGGCGGCGGGCAGGAGCAACGAAAGGAGAAAGGAAAAAGAGGGCTGGGATTAGGGGTAATGCGACATTTAGCGCGGCTTAGCGACAGATTAATTCCGTCGCTAAGCAATCGTAATTCAAAAAACGAAAAAGGCGACAGAAAATATTCCGTCGCCTAGGCCGTCGCTATGTTGCGATGAAATTTTAGTCGTCGCAATTCCGTCGCTAACTGCCGTATTTATTGCGACAAAATATTCTCTCGCACAATCCGTCGCTACGTAGCGATGAATTTTGCGAGGGAATATAATCTGTCGCTAGTTTCGTAAAATTCTCTAAATATAGCGACGGATTCATTTCTCTCGTTAATCCGTCGCTAAGTAGCGACGATATAACTCCGTCGCTAAATTCCGTCGCTAATCAACTGTTTTTTTGTAGTGGATATAGGTCACACTAGAGAGTGTGTGTTTATATGGATGCCCATTATTTATTTATTTATATTCATTAGTAGCTGAAATTATGGAATTAGTGATAGATTAAAGTTTAAACAAAGACAACTGTCCTAATTCTGTGGAAAGGTCATCACGGAAACTGGTTTCTCAAAGTTCAACAGAGCATCACAGAGATAGAGTAAAATGGTGGCACTCGAAGCTGACATTGTTCACCGTCACAAATGTTGCATACAAATATATACATTCCCATGTGCTATCTTATGAACCATATGTCGAACTTTTACTAAACTCTTTTATCAACTAGAATTTGGTTTGTCTACTAAACAAACAGATTTTTAGACTTACGTACAACTAATTCAAGTAAGCATGCAAACTTAAAGTGAGTTCTTAACAAACCCCATTTTGGCAGTTCATGAACTATCTGGTCCAATATCCACCCTTATTACCACCAGAGTTGCTTTAAACAAGGGAAGGCATGGTACAAAAGTGTTGTATTTCATGTGCACCTAATAAGCCAGGATGATCAATGTCATTACAGAGACTAAGCAAGTTATTCTACATAAAATGTATTAACCAGGTTTGATGTATATATTAAGCCTAGATGATGAATAAGGTGTCAAAAACAGGCATCATCCTGGTTTGATATTCATCTAAACACCCAGAAGAACCATTACACTTTGCCAACTTAATGGATTTTGTAGGCTATCTTTAGATTTTCATACTATGCTATTTTTTGGATATTTTCCGGTAACCTGCATAACCGCTTGAGGAACAAAATTATATATGATGCAGGAACTTCACAATGAATTTATAGCAAACACTATTTTCCCCTTCCAAACACTCAAACAATACCATTTGAGAGTTTGAAAGTAACATTTCAAATCAACAGAATACTGAGATACATTGCCTACATAAGGTTAAATGCAAGTTTGATTGTCGAAGAGGACCCAAACCCTAACCTTAACTCCAATCGAAGCAAATTAAGCACAGACAAGCCAAATTGTTAGAACCAGAGACCTCCCAGAAACCAGAGAATAAACAAAATGGAAACATAACCAGATCGGAGAGTAAGAGAAAAGCCCTCACCTTCCTGGACCTCCTCTCCCGTTGTCCACTCGCCAAAGACCTGAGAGAAATTTCACAGACGGGGTGTTAGCGACGACGCTGCTCTGGTGAGGCCATAGATGGGGAAAGGAAAAAGAGAAGAGGGAGGAGAAGAAGGGAAAGAGGCGGAGACCATGGTGGTTACAACGATAGCACCCGGCTCCGGCCGACTGTGGATGGGGAAGGGGAGGATTTGGGGGTAATCATAGAAAGAGAGAGAGAGAGAGAGAGAGAGAGAGAGAGAGAGAGAGAGAGAGAGAGAGAGAGAGAGAGAGAGAGAGAGAGAGAGAGAGAGAGAGAGAGAGAGAGATTTCGCTCCCATTTTTTTATCGAAAAGTAGCGACGAAAAAATTCTATCTCAAAATCCGTTGCTAATTAGCGATGGATTTTGAGACAAAATTTTTTTGTTGTAAATTCCGCAGCTAATTTCAATTTTAGGGACAAATATTTTTCTCTAGCTAATCCGTCGCAAATTTGTGACAAAAATAATCTATCTCAAATTTTTGCCGCTAATTAACATTTTCCTTGTAGCGCAATCAGTCACCTTAGCACAGTTAGCAAAATCATCTCATTAACAATAAAGGATATGACAAAAGTTTACCCTATCATATTTTTTTCCGAACTTGAAGATTGGTGCACTGACAGTGAAGACATCAGCTTGTCCTCTATGGTACTTGTCGATGATGATGATGATATAGCTACTCAATTACAACATTTTGCATGTTGTCCCACTTAGAAGATGGCCATTAAAGAGGAGAAGGAGGAACGTGGGTCGATGAGTAAAAAACACATAAGGATCGCAAGTGGAGCAGAAAAAGATTAACTCTTGCACGGGCCGAAATTCACATGTTGAAGGATATGTTTGTTGAAAAGGAGTCCATTATACAAAATCAAGCTAAACTTATCGATAACTATACTAGGGTTAATGAGGAGCTACGAGCACATTTGAGGTATCTATAAAAGTGAACAATGTTTTGTAATTATAAATTATTATAATTAAGCAAATAATATTTTGTAAATGTCTGTAAATGCAATTGCAACTGGATTTTTATTTCATAGTTTCATTTTGAATACCTATAACATTTTAAATGTACGATGAGAATGAATGTATGTAGTTTTGAATATTACAAGTGAATTGTATATAGTTTTTAATTTGAATGTAAATGTTTACTGAATTATAATAGGCAATGTCCTTTGAATTATAAAAAATGTTTGATGAATTATAATAGGTGAATTATAACATAAAATGATGGATTTGCGGTTTTAGAGAACTCTACAAAAATTGTTGTGAACAATAACCAAGAGTTACGATTTTTTAAGAATTTTATAACAAATAATAAGAAAATATACGATCTTCTTATAAAATATGTGATTTTACTTCATTATTTTTGAAGTTACGATTAAAGGAGGTTCACATAAATTATATTTGTCCGCTTCATGAAGACCGCAAACAACAATGTGCAAATATATATTTAAGTTAGGGTTATAGACTAGAGGTTCACACATTATCCAATGATTTTGGTATAAAATATGTGATTTTATTAATGTATTTACGAAGTTACAATCATAATGAGGTTCACAAAACTTGTTTTATTCGCTTCTTCGAGACTGCAAAAAAATAGGCACAGATATATATTTAAGTGATAGTTGAAGAAAGAATAAAGGTGGTTCGCACGGTTTTTTGCGATTTTGATATAAAATATGTGATTTTACTAAGGTATTTGTGATTTTATGATTAATAGAGAAGATCATATAAATAACATAATTTTTTACGTGCTTCTTGAAGACCACAAAAGAAATGTGCGAATATAGGTTTAAGTGAAGTTTTGCCTTAGCTGTTGCTTGTACTAAAGGTAAAAAGGTTCTAAAAGTTTCCTATTTGCGGTTTTGGACAATGTGCAGATTTCAAAAAATTTAGTCATATTTGCCATATAATAAAGTCATTTGTCTTGTTGGTCTACACCGGAGATTTAACATCCACACGTTTACATGTAAAAAGGCTTGTTTCCAACTATTTTTTTACTTGGTCCAATATCATCATATAAAAGTTAGATCTTGGATCAACTCTATCTCATGAGACCTAGTTTAGACTTATCCAAATTCAGATTTATTCTTTCAAAATTTGTATTCTGAATCAGATGAACCATGAATTAAATTGTATCCAGATTCGATTGCAATGCTAATGTTACGGGAGGTCTCGGGGCTCGTTATCTGATCCGACGTTCAATAAAAGCTCAAGCAATGTACAAAAAGCAACCTAGTTGATCAGCTATTTTTGAAACACACTCAACATTCCATTAATTACATTTAGTAACCAGCTTTCATGGTACGTTTAAAGGACACGCCTGACCATCTGGGTGAGCAAAGGGTCGGGTGGTCTGATTGGGCCGGGTTTGGGTCAAGGTTTTAGGCTAGGAATTCTTATCTACTGGGCCGAAACCCAGCCCATTATATACGTGGTCTGGGTCCGAGTCATTATGCCCGACAGGCTTAATCTATTTATTAATTATTAATAATAAAAAATAAAAATAATTAATTGTATAGTAACTTAGTAACTATTATTATTTACCTAAATAGTTGTATTAATTTTGTGAAAACTAGAAAGATAATCAGTTTGATACCTGGGAACATGTTAATTATTTATTATTTACCTAATTAGTTACACTAATTAGCAAGGTTTGGGCCGGGCCGGACCTGCTTTACATTGGCCCATTGGGCTAATGGGCCGAGTCATGGGCTGCCCTTCAAACTCGAGCCCATTAAGAACTGGGCCAAAGCCGGGTCTGTTAGTAAACACTATCTCTAGGCCGGACCATACTTAAAGTCTGACGGGTCAAACTCTAAACAGGTCTGAGCTGGGCTGACCCGATGCCCACCCCTACCTAACCATAAAATCATTTAGTCGCCCCAAAAACTGGACTTCTTTGTTTTTTGGAAAGGCAAGTCGGGGTTAGGCAGACCCCACCAGTTACTATTCAACGTACGACTCGGGTTTTGAACCTGCTACGTCCCACCACGGGAAGACGTGCACTGACAGCTCCTACCAACCACCATGAGCGCCGTTGGTTGAATGCCTTCAATGTTGATATTGTACTTTTAAAGAGTTGTTTTATTGAAAAAAGACCAAAATGCTATTTCATTCATCTGGTATTCGCAATGCGAGTTAATATTTGCTAGACTGGTAGGCAAGGAACTAGGGATGGCAGCCGGGCGGGGGGCGGCGGACAAGGTCTCCACCCCCACCCCGCCTCAAGATTAGAACCTCCATCCCCGGCGGGCATGAATTTGAACCTCCACCCCCGCCTTCATCCCCGTTTCACGTCCTCCATCCCCGGTTCAAACGGGGATGAGGCGGGGCTATTGCGGGGAAAAGTAGTGGGGACAGGGTCGGGTCGGGGCGGGTATTAGGCGGGGATCGTGGCGGGGCCCTGCTTTCCCCCTGTCCACTGCCATCCCTACAAGGAACCTCTGGTAAAAAAACTGTAATATTTAAAAACAAATTGCTGTTTTTTTTTTTTCATATGTCACATGTTTGGGTTGATAGAAGTAGGTGTTTGGATCATGTTGTTCCAACGTGTATGTAAAATTTTGCAGGGTTGAAAAATCAAACGGCCTACAATGTACCAATTATATACCTTTATAATATCATATTTTTGCATAGAGAAAATATTTTAACTTAGAAAAACTATAATCCAAGAGTTGATTATTACTATTTTGATCATGCCAAATACATCCATCGGGTTAGATTTGATCAAAACAATCTCCCTCCACCAGTTCCAGCTAGGGGGTGACAAATGCTATCCCTTCAAATTAGGGTTGCAAACATGCCGTATTTAGGATGAGGATTTTTTAAATTTTGGGCTGTCCTGAATCCGACTCTCCAATGTATTTTTATCCAAAATTCGAACTGTTTGCATTTAGGGGTGGGCAACCGGCCTGGCGGGCCAAGTCAACCCAACCTGCAATAGGCTGGGTTTAGGCCCGGGCTTGATAGTTACCTGGCAGAAACCCAACCTGTTATATACGTGGCCCAAGCTCAGGCTCGTGCTAGCTCAATGGGCATCGGTTATTTATTAATTTTTTTAATAATATTATTTTTTTTACAAATTAACTGGTACATAGTAACTTGAATATCTATTATTATTTACTTAATTAGTTGTAAGAGAACTTGGTATTTGTTAATTATTATTGTTTACCTAATTAGTTGCACTAATTAAGAATTAGTTGCATGGAAACTTGCTATTCTCTCGTTAATCTATAATTACAGTCAAGCATTTATGTGTTTTAGGATTGGGCAGGCTAGGATGGACCCGACTCGCTTCACATTGGTCTGTTGGGTCAATGGGCTTCTCTTCAAACCCAAGCTCACCAAAACCCGGCCTGTTAGTAGACGGGACAGGCTGACCCGATGCCCACCTCTATTTGCATCCCTACTTGAAATGCATTCACATGAATTAAAATATGTAATTAAATGTAATAATGTAAAGATTGAGCGGCGTTTTGTAAATAACTGATAACGTTGGCAACTTTTTGCAAATTACTCTAAAAACTGATCCTCACTTATAGGGGTGGCAATGGGGTCGGGTTGCCGGGTCGGGTCGGCTGTGGCAAACACGAACCCAACCCATTTATAAAATGGGTAACACAACACGGTTAACCCATTTTAATAAACGGGTCGGGTCTGGTAAATGAGTTGGCGGGTGGGTTGGCAGGTCAGGTTCAGGTAAACGGGTTGGCGGGTCGTGTTCGAGTAAACGGGTTGGCGGGCGGGTCGGGGTCGGGTAAACAGGTAAACGGGTTGGCAGGTCGTGTTCGAGTAAACGGGTTGGCGAGCGGGTCGGGTTGGGTAAACGGGTTGGTGGGTCAGGTTCAAGTAAACGGGTTAACCCGCTCACCTAACCTGTTTATTGAACGGGTCAGCCGGGTTAGCAGGTTGGCATACCCTTAACACGAACCCGACCCATTTAATAAACGGATTAGGCGGGTCAACCCATTTACGACATAAACCCGTTTAAGCCAAACCCGAACCCGGCTAAGAAGCGGGTTGGTGGGTCGTGTCAGATTTTGCCACCCCTCACACATTGACTTTGAATAAGCAACAAATATGACGGGGTAATTAAGAAACAAAAGTTTTCAAGTTTCTACTGACAAAGGCTCTACTCTTATACAGAAGTCCAAAACTCGAAATTGCTTTCAATAATTCAAACAGATTCCTTTCATGGTGTGGACATAAGATATCATGTCAAATTCCAAAGATTCTCTTCCATGATATCGACATGCATTTCATACATACAAACCCCCTAATGTGACCTTTCTCTTTCAGTTTGTAATTAACAATAAAAAAATAAAATTTTTTGCAGCAAACAAATAGATCCGGATGGAGACATTTAGGTCAACAAACTGAACCAACCAAAGGGACAAGAACCTGATGACTACGATGTTGAATACAACCTCGCTTGGCTCCAACTAAGGGAAGGTCTTTCCATGACTTCATCATCCCTGATCTAGCTATTTTAGCTTAAGTTCTGAAAAAAAAATTAATGTCTATGTGCAATTTGAATTTTGCAATTATCAAAACTATACAAAATCTCAAGAATGTGAGCTGGGTACTTTGACATGTTTCTCCTGCCTTCCAAGGCTTAATGAGTTTTTCTTACCAGGTTCGGTCTTCTATTCTCTATAATAATTTGGGATTTCTTATCAATGTCCTGCATAATCAATCCCCATGACCATCACTCCCTCTCCTACATCGAGTTTCAAGCGCCCCCACCTTTAGCATATATGCCATGCTGAAATATTCCTAGAATGTTGACCTTAAGTCGCTCTACAAGGTTTGTTTAGTAAAAAATGAGTTTTGAATCATGTGATTGTCACATTTAAGCAGGTTTTTAAGGGCCCTAAAAATCAACGACCCACAATGCATTGAAATTTCACAACTCAAAAATTTAGATTTTTAGATTGAAATAACATAATCAAGGTTTTATCCTTTGCAAACAAAACATGATGAACACATCTATGTGGTAAGATTGAGTCGATAAAACTTGAACCTATGATTTCCAGCTCAACAGTTACATGCCTTCAATAACACCAAATATTAACCATATATATAGAGTCAAAATCGATGTATATTTTGGCAGCTTCATGCTGCTATCACTGTTATGTTCTTTTAGTGTATTGACCATAACAAACACAATCACCTCCGTATTGTAATTTGACATTATCGTGCAAGAAAAGATGCAGACTATATTGCAATCAAGCACGAGCTCTACTTTCGCCTATTGCTTGTTTGTTAGAAAATTTCCCCAATAGGGTTTTGATCAGGGTGGGCAGTGCCCACCTTGACCCTGTGTAAGGTCGGGTAAGGGTGGGCAGACCCCGACCCAATCTTTTTTTACGGGAGTCCCATTGTCCCACTCCACCCCTAGACCCTTACTTATCCTCTCTCTCTCTCTCTCTCTACGTTTTTTATTTAGTTTTTTTGAAATTGCATAAAATTTTAATTAGGGTTTTATTTGTTTTTTTTTACTTTAAATTAGCATAATGTATTTAGGGGTTTAGGCTATTTATTTATTTTGAAATAGCATGGAATTTTAATTAGGGTTTTAGGGTTTTTGTGTTTTTTTTTTCAACTACCATTTGGCATGAATATAAATGCTTGATTTTGGTTAGAATATTAGGGGTTTTAATTTTTTTATAATTGGCATAAATCAATGATTTTTTTAAGAATTAGGTTATTGATTTGAATTTTTTCAAATGACATGAATATGTAATTAGGGTTTTAGGATTTTTTTGTGTTATTTTTTTCAATTATCATTAAGCATGATTCAATTAATGAATGCTTAATTTTGATTATCAACCCCTAAATTTGATTTTTGTTAGGATTTAAGCCATTATTTTGGTTTTTTAAATCACATAAATATTTAAGCAGTTTTTTTTTCAATTAGCATATCTATAAATGATGTTTGTTAGGATTTAGGGTTTTGGTTTGGTTTTTTAGAATGACATAAATGTTTAGCTTATGGGTTTAGGGGTTCTTTTGTATATTTTTTTATTATAATTAAGCATTAATCTATGAATATTATGTGATTTGATTTTGGTTAGAATATTCACTACAAGAAAAATGTGTATTAACAACAGACGCTATTCGCCGCTAATCCATCACAAAATTCATTGCTAACGTGTTTAGCAACGGACTAGCGACGACTTAACGATGGATAGCGTTCGTCGCAGAATCCTAGTCGCTAAACTGCGACAGAAATTATCTCTCGCCAATCCGTCGCTAATTAGTGATAGATTAACGGCGGATCATGTCCGTCGCTAAATAGAAACTGATTTGGTTATGCGACGAAATTTAATCTGTTGCTAAACTGTAACGAGGGATACGTATCTATTGTCAATTTGGAGACGAATATTAGCGATAGCTTAAATTCTGTCAAAAACCAATGACTGATTTAAATTGGCAACGGAGTAGCGATGGATAATATCTGTCGCTAATCCGTCACTAATTTAAAAAAAATTAAATAATTTTTTTGAAATATGAAACTTGAGAAATTTTTTTCGTTATACAATTCATATAACCTGCTTATAAAAAACAAAGTACACAAAAAATACATATACATGTAAAAAAAATTTAACACATGTTCTAAGTTAAACAACTTTAACAACCCAATACAGTCCTTGCCAAGTTATAATTAGTTACAAGTACGTCAAACAAATTAAACACATGAATCTAATCCTCGCCAAAATTCGAGACATCATCCTCTTTATTTTCTCGATCTGTCCCTCCCTCCATACCTCCATCAGCTCCTCTATGTTGATCATCTCCAACATCTTACAAGAGAACCAAAATGTTAGTATTTATAAACAAAATATAATAAAATAAATTATATGCAATGCACCTAATCTAATGCAATAAAGTAAATGGCCGAATGATACATAAACTAGCAATAAACTGAAGGACATTAACAAAATTCAGATATGTGTTCTAAGACTGAATTTTTTTTTATAGTGATTCAATCATGCAAATATGTGTTCTAAGGCTGTCAAAGAATGTCACACTGATTCACGCATGCATATATGGTTTATAAGGTTGTCAAATAAATGTGTTGTGTATCATAATCATGCATATATGTGTTACAAGGAAGTCAAAAAACTGTATATGTGATTCAATCATGCATATCATGTTCTAAGGCAGTAAAAAAAATTTATATGTGATTCAATCATGCTTATCATGTTCTAAGGTAGTCGAATTTTTTTATAGTGATTCAATCATGCATATATGTGTTATAAGGCATTAAAAAACTTTCATATATGCTAATATCAGACTCATATGTGTTCTAAGGTTGTCATAGTGATGAAAGCATGCTTGTATGTGTTCTAAGGTTGTCAAAAAACTTTCATAGTGATTCAATCATGCATATATGTATTATAAGTCACTAAAAAAATTTTATAGTGATGAAATCATGTATATATGTGTTGTAAAGTTGTAAAAAAACTTTCATAGTAATTCAATCATGCGTATATGTGTTATAAGGGTATCATAAAAATTGTATAGTGAATCAATCATGCATATATGTGTTCTAAAGGTGTCAAAAAAATTCATAGTGAGGCAATCATGCATATATGTATTCAATCATGCATATACTATCTTGAAATCTAATGGCATGAAACAAATGACATGAATCTTACGGATCTCATGTTGAATGCAGATGAAGTTTTTCTGTCCCAAAAAAAGTTGCACAACTCATTGTGGACAATATTGGGAATGACTTCATTTAAAAAGTACTGCATTTTGTCCTCAAGACGCTGACAGACACCATCCCAAGATATAGTAGGGTCAATCGAACGTTGTGAGTTGATGCTGGCAGAAGAACTTTGAGAGTCATGGTTGCAGGAGACAACGACTGCTGTGGTGTTCATGTTACTCTCAAACCCGAATACACGACCCTTTTTGGGTTCACTGGTTGCAGTTACTCATGCTGCAGGATCAAAAGGCGAATGCTGAATGGAGTCATCGCCATATTGCTCTACCATTTGTTGCTTGTATGATTCTTATAAAGTAATTATTATAATATGAACTAACAATTAAGAATTACAATATTTATGATAACATAATTCATAGTAACTTGTATATTATAATGTTTATTAATACAATAAATACATACCGATGTCGCTCTAGCCTTCTCTGATACAAAATCTTCCATGCTTTTATGTTTATGTGTTTCAACAAACACATCTTTATAAGGCACAATGTCTCATTTTTTCTACTTCCTGCAATCTTAAATGATAAAAAAATTAATTAATAAGTATGCAGTAATACTTACAAATTTGACTATATATATTAATGAGTTACCATTTTCTTCTGGTGGCTCCCAAAAGTCCTAGATCCATCTGTGTGTAGATGTGAACCGGGCATCTTTGCTCGATTTTGTGCAGCCTTTGCTGAACGGTTTCGAAATTCATTGCTCGCCCACTTGTCGCACATGCCTTCTCAATAATCTCTCCTGATAGTAGAAGGCCCATGACCCTTCCACTGCAGTGGATCATTTATCCCACCAGCTATTTTTTTTGCTACAGTCTTTATATTGTAAAGCATGCCAGTAAATTGATTGACAGTCCACCTTCTGCCACACTACCCTCGCATCTTTCTCCTTATTCACAGTCGCGAAGCAATGAAAAACCTATAAATACTTTCGAAAAGTTAACACACATGAGTATAACAAAAAAATAAATATGAAACATATTAGTTATGATAAACGATTGCATACCATGAATAAGGACATTAATCTATCCAACACCTCCGTCGGGTACACTTTTCATTGCGCGATCGGTCCTGAAAGATGTTGCAATAGTAACTTCTTAATTTCTCGTATTACTTCTTGCTGCTTGAACCTTGTGCATCATATGAATCGATGCACATTAACAATCGACTGTCGATATACACTATTTATAAGATAAGTATTAGATAAGTGACAATGAAATACTTACGGTCGACTATCGATATACACTATTTGAATGAGTAGTCGTGTGTCACACTGAGAAGACTCAGCATCCGGCGTTGTCTCTTGATGTGTATGAGTATCTAGTGTAGGTGGGTCATGTGTAGGCGAAACATTACCTACAGAACAATGAGTTAGAAATTCACACAATGTACATTTAAACTAATCAAGTATATAATTATTTAAATGATATACCTATCGAAGCATTGTGTGAAGATGAAGGCTGAGACTGCCTATCATTGAGCTGAGATCCTATAAAGACGATTAACAAGTAACAATGTTTATATCAACATATAAGCAAAAACATAATGAATGTCTATATTTAAATAGAACACAAAGACATTTACCTAATGATGTCCCACGACCTCCACTTGGTCCTCGACCACTGTGACCTCCCTGAACTATATTCTAACAAATAAAAATGTTATTTGGATCAATTACATGATATGCAATTTCATGGATACATATTCAAATCAAAAATAACTTCTTGCAAGCATGGATACAGTTACATCAAATATGACAATACATTCAAATCATTCATAGCATATCAATGTCAAACATGTACCTGCAGCAAACACACTCAAATATTCTGCTAACTAATACCTCATAACTACTACTTCATCAAACATGGCGATACATTTAAATCATTCATAACACTCAAACATGTATTTCACTAGATCGAGTATGCTTCATCATCACTTGTTTCACTTTTATATTCGTCTTCTTCCTCCTCTTTATCTTCTTCTACATTGGGCCCCCATCCACTTGATATATCATTTGGATCACATTCTTTCATACGCGTGTCATCGAACAATAGAGATATGACATGTAGACCATGTGTGACATCGTGACCATAAGAGAAGTCATATATATCATCTGATTGATAGTAATCACTCTCTTCAGTTAACTTGTCTTTCTGTAACTGATCATACTCGGGGTATAGTTTAGACTTCACCTTGCAAACTTCCCACCATTCATTTTTGTCTGACTTCCTTGTACTAGAATATGAAGTATAGTAAACTTGTTGAGCTTGAGAGGCTAACATGAATGGTTCATATGTTCCAAACCTTGATTTATGATTCACCTCCATAATGCGTGAGGCTTTGTCGACTCTTGTTGTTTTGGGATCAAACCAATGACACTTGAATAAAGTTAACATGTTATTTATGCCTAAGTAAGTGAACTTCATATTTCTTCTATAACACCATAGTAGTCAAGTTCATTTTCATCGTAACGGTTACCCTGGACACACACACTATTATTCATCGTTGACTTGTCTGCACCGTAGTCTTTTGTATGGAATCGATAACCATTTACGATGTATCCGTTGTAACATTGCACAACTTTGGTCGGACCATTTTGTAAATCACATATTTTTTTGTCATTAACACCACCATGGCGGACCTACAAACATAAACAATGACTGTAAACACGACCAATTAAGTAACATATTGTTGTTCACACAGAAAGAATATATGTCATCGTCCTTACCAACTCTTTCATCCATGCCACAAACTTATTTTCACGTTCTTTTTGTAATTCTGAATCAGTTAGATGTGGAAGTTCTCTTCATAACTCCAGATCAAATCATTTGCATTTAACAAATAATTATATTACCAAAACATGTACATAGAGAACTAAGTGTAACATATTATGTATACTTACTCGATGTAGGGGTCGATCTCTAAGCAATTAAAAAGGATATAGATTTGTGATGTGTCTTGCTCTCGATCTTCCAAGAGTCTTGATCACAACTGCTAAAGGCCTTTCCAAGTGGTTTAAATATCGATAGTTTGTCAGTCACAATAACTTGTTCTCCATCATCATTACAAGGTGGGTAAGTGTAACATGTTGAAATGTTAGGCTCAAAGTAAATAGATAAAAAATTTGAAATCTCTTCTAAAGTGTATACCTCACAAATTGAACCCTCCACTCTTGCTTTATTCTGATCTTTTTTTTAGGTCAAACATGCATCTGTCAACAATATACAACTCGTAATACAATAATTTCCAATAGTATTAGGAAGAAAAATATAAAATAAATTTTACCTTTCAAATGGATACATCCACTGATATTGCACAAGACCACCAACCCTAAGTTAATATGGAAAGTGTATGATCACATGTTCCATAATGTCAAAAAATGCTGGAGAAAATATATTTTCTAGCTGACAAATAGTAGTGACGACAGAATCCTTGAGATTCTTTACCTCAGCTACTACAACTTTCAATGCACATAATGTTATAAAAAATCGATTCAACTCGAATAATACCCTCCATATAGGATTGTCTAACAAATCATGAAATGCTAGGAGAATCAACCGTTGCATGATAACATGACAATCATGGCTCTTCAACCCATACAATTGGCCATCGTCTATCTTCACAGTTTGAGCAATGTTATAGACGTATCCATCCAGAAATCTCAACTGTCTCAACCACTGGCATACCTGCTTTACTCGATCTGGTCCAAGTACGTACCTTGCCTTTGGTTTTAATAATTTGCCATTGTACTCTTGGAGTTTCAATTCTGGTCTTTTACATATTACTTTTAAATCCATACGGGCCTTCGGATTATCTTTCGTTTTCTCTTTGACATTCATTACCGTATTGAGCACATTATCAAACATATTTTTCTCCATATGCATCATATCCAAATTATGTTGTATCAATAAGGTCGGCCAATATAATAGTTCCCAAAATATAGATTTCTTTGTCTAATTGTGATCCTTCTCAAATCCAAGGAAGGGCCTCGCACTATGGTCATTTGTCAGTCCATATGAAAAGTATAGCAATTGTCTTAAAATCTCTATGCTCGACAACCATGCAGGTGGACCTTCTATTTCAACTGTGCCTGCTCGGGACATATTCTTTTATCGTTGGAATACATGATCGCTGGGTAAAAATTAACGGTGACAATCAAATCAACATAGCTTCCTTCTATACGTCAATCTAAAAGATTTTGTATCCTCCATGCAGTACGGATATACCAACCTCCCATGTGTGCTCCAACCAAATAACATATCATATGCAGAAAAGTCACTAATTGTCCATAGAACAACAACCTTCATATTGAAATTTTGTTTTTTGTGGGCATCATACGTGAGAATACTATCATCCCACAATATTTTTAGTTCATCAATCAATGACCTTAAATATATATCAAGATTTTGGCCTAGAGAAGTCGGACTAGGGATTAATAGAGAGGATAAAAGATTTTGACGCTTCATACACAAGCTTGAAGGAATGTTGTATGGGGTGACAAATACTTGCCAACACGAGTATGAGGTTAATCTACCCTCAAATGGATTAAATTCATCTGTATATAAACCGAGCCTAACATTTCTCACTTCCATTACGAAGTTCTAATAAGTACGATCAAAGTGCCTCCAAGCTTCCGCATCAACAGAATGTGTGATCTTATCTTTATCATGTCGAATTTTATTTACATGCTATATTATGTGTTTAGTTGTCCTTGAAGATATATACAGTCGTTGCAATTTAGAGGTGAGAGAGAAGTAGCAGAGTAACTTGTATAACATTTCTTTTGACCTTGTACTACCATTTTCTCTTGTCTTTGGCTTGAACCGAGGATGCCTACATGACGGACATGATTTGCTATTTTATTGATCTTTGAAATATAACATGCAGTGATTTGGATAAGCATCTATCTTTTGATACCCCATACTTAGAGCGTTGACCATAACCTTCGCACGATAGAGATTTTCTGGCAATTTCTCATCTTTAGGCAACATACCTTCACAATAAAGCACAGACAGTCAAAACATGATTGACTCAAATTATACTCTGACTTCAAATTCAGTAGTTGAAGAACTGTAGATAAGATAGTATGACTCTCGCAACCATTCCACAGTGGCTCATTAACATCTCTAAGTAAGTCATAAAATCTACTAACTGCATCGTTTGTTGCTTCTTCCTTTACCTCAGTTGGTACATCACTAGGTCTCATAGCATAACTAATTTCTGGTCCTGCGACATCAAATATCAAATCTACATATGGATTATCGTGCACCACATCCACCCGTGCATCAAAATTATTCTAAAAAATTTCATCATGAAGCGTCCAATTCTGATAACCACTAACAAAACCCTTCTTATATATGTGATATCTAACGCCATGAGGTTCTACAAATCAATTGTTCTTATACATTGTGCAGGGGCATCTGATCCGACCAGTGGGATCCACTGTACTGACACTTACCATTGTGAATTCAATAAAACTGTCAGCACCATCCATATATTCATGCGACACCTCATTATCAACTATCCTACTGTACATCTATTTATGATTTGCAGTCATTTTGTCCTATAATGTTACAAATTATATCATCACCAGTTAAAAGCGAATCATAATAATGCTATGATGAAAAAATATCTAATTAATCTATTAATTCTTGTTTGGTGATTGTTTGTGAGTATTTTTTTTATTCCAGTTAATGCATAAATTTTCTTCTTCTCTATATTACAAACATGCTTAACATAAAATGCAATTTCATGAACTATTATGCATGTATTGATAATTCAATATTTTCATGTGTAACACCATCACATCATATTTATACACATCACGATGATATTTAGAAATATGAATTCACATTCCATAAAATGATACATTCATTTGAAGCATGTTTTCATGATACAATTTCATATGGAAGGCATAATCAAATGAAAAATAACTTCTTGCAAGCATGGATACATACACATCAAACATTACAATACATTCAAATCATTCATATCAAAACAATGTAGACATGTACCTGCAATAAACACACTCCAATATCCCGTTAACTAGTACCATGCCTACCATGGAATCCGAACTCCAAAAATAAGAACACTTCTATTTTCATATATTAAAATCATGCTCAGCATGATCTCCAAACTCCATCAAAGTAGTCCTAGATATCCACAACTAAATGAGTGTATGAACAGAAAAATGTTTCATCTAATAAATTAAATAACATGAAATAAAACCAGAGAACCAGACATGCATTTAAATATGGATTTGTACATGGAAATAAAGTCATGCATCAAAGTAGAGATGTCATATTTCAGTTTCCAAGCAAATAATATAAAATAACCCAGAGTAATATAAAAATAATTGCACCCGCATTGAAGTAGACTTTAAGTCTTCAAGGCAAGATTATGAACATAAATAGGAAGGCAGAGGGGCTTCACCCCTTGCTGGGAAACCAAAGGAGGCAGAGGATTTGCCCCCTACCGAGAAAAACAAAAGGAGCAAGGGGAGGTTCGCCCCCTGCCGGAAGACACACGAAGGCAGAGGGCAAAGCCCTCTGCCGGAAGACAAAACCAAAGGCAGAGGGGCTCTCTCCCTGCAAAAAAAAAACAAAAGAAGATAGGGGAGCGACATGGCTCGACCCCTACCCACATGCCGAGAAAAAGAAGGGGAGGCGGCAAGGGATTTTCCCCCGCCGGCCTACCAACCAGAGGCAGACAGGGGGGCGACATGGCTCGACCCCTACCCACATGTCAAGAAAAAGAAGGGGAGGCGACAAGGGCTTTTCCTCCGCTGGCCTGCCAACCAGAGGCAGACAGGGGGGCCTTGCCACCCTGCCAACCAAAACACAAGGCCCCCTCAAGAGCCCTTCCCCAAGCCGAATGAAGAAAACGGAGGCAGGGGCCGAGGCCCCTGCCAATAGAAAAGAGAAGAGGGTAGCAGGGGCTTGGCCCATGCCGGCCATTCGACCCAACGCAGGCGGCAACCCTGCTGCCTGCCAGAGGAAGAAGGTCGAAGAAAGAGAAGAAGGTCGAAGAAAAAAGGGGGAAGGGGTTACCTGAGGAGAGGAACAAAATGAGAGGCGTGGTGATGCTTGCTGGAGCAATGACGACGACAATTGGCAGTCGTATAGGGCTTGAGGTTATGTCGACAACAATCAAGAGGGTTTGAGGGAGGTGTCGTCGGAGAAAAGAGATCTTCGGTCGAGGGAGGCTATTGGAGAGCAAGGTCAGAGAGGGACGACGATGGGGAGATCGTCGGTGCAGTCGGCGGCGGCTCTAGCCACCAGTGGCCGCTGAGGAAATGAGAGGAGACATGGAGAGGGGGGGGGGGGAGATCTCGGTGTCGTCGAGGTGTCTGCCAGACATAGGGAGGAGGAAGTGGCCGAGGTGAGTAGTGCGGGTGAGAGAGAGAGAGAGAGAGAGAGAGAGAGAGAGAGAGAGAGAGAGAGAGAGAGAGAGAGCAGAGTTAATTTTGTGCCCTAAATGGGCATTTTACATTGAAAATTAGTGAAAGATTTGCGATGAAACAATTCTGTTGCCAACACCGATGCTACTAAGCTATAGATTCACGATGAAAATATTTTGTCACAAACACAGTCGCTAATTAGTGACGGAAAAAGCCATCGCTAAGTTGCGACATAGTTTGCGATGGATGTAATTTCGTCGCTAATTAGCGACGGAATTGTTCTTTCACAAATCCCATAACTAAATCAAATTTTAGGGACGGCTCATTTTCTCTTGCTAATTCATCGTAAAATTATGACAGATTATTTTTGTCATAAATTTTAGTCGCTAATTGACATTTTTCTTGTAGTGATTGCACATTTTTTTATTAGTTAACATAAATGCATAATTTATGATGTTTGTAGAAACTAAGGTTTTGATTTGTTTTTTTTAGAATAACATAAATGTTTACTTATGGCTTTAGGGTTTTTTTTGTGTTTTTTGTTAAATTACCATTAGGCATGAATTCATGAATATTGCATGATTTTATTTTGGTAAGAATATTAAAGTTTTTTATTAATTAGCACAAATGCATAATTTATGATGTTTATAGTAATTAGTGTATTGATTTTATTTTTTTATAATGGTATAAATGTTTAGTTATGGTTTTAGAGTTTGCATGTGTTTTTGTTTTTCTTTCTAATTATCATTAGACATAAATTCATGAATATTGCATGATTTGAAAATGCATAACTTATGATGTTGTAAGAATTAGGGTTTTGATTTGGTTTTTTAAAATGACATAAATGTTTAATTATGCATTTTTTGTTTTTGTTTTTTAATTACCATTGGGTATGAATCCATGAATATTGCATGATTTGGTTTTGGTTAGAATGTTAAGTTTTTTTATCAATTAATGTAAATACATAATTTATGATGTTTGTAAGAGTTAGGGTTTTGATTTGATTTTTTTTAGCTCTAGGTGCATTTTTTGTGCCTCTATAATTTGGAGTTTTTACTGCATGTCTGTATATTAAAGTAAAATCTAGGTGCATTTTTTGTGCCCATATAATTTAGAGTTTTTACTCTACATGTTTGTATATTAAAGTAAAATCTAAGTGCATTTGTACCCACCCTGGTCTACTAGATTCCTAGCTTTGCCCTTGGTTGTTATAGCAAAGTGGTCTGATGGCGACAACAATGATGGTGATGCTGATAATGTCGTTGGCGATACATAGAGTTTGGCAGCCTAGTTACTATAGGAGCATGATCTGCTTATCTTTTTCTCTTTTTTAAGTGTTCAAATTTCCTACGTCTAAGAATTTATTTAGGAATAAGCTCTCTTTTGTATTTTTGTTTTGTTTTTTTTGTTAAAGGGCTTACCTTCGGTACTCTTGACGGCACAACTCTTTCTAGTAGATAGTCATGATTTACAAGTTAATCAAATTCAAGATAACATTTGGTAATGACACCATCATGTTATTTTACAAATTTTTTTATATTTTTAGGGTGAAACCACCCCCAAGATCAAAGACCTAGCTGTGCTAGTTTTACCTGCAGTATTTACTGTCGTTGTCCTCGCTGTAAAACTCTGTGGGTTTACCCATTGCCCTGAAGAGTCACCATGCTTGGCTTGCACAAAGGGTGACACCCATTAGATTTGAACCTAGACTACCTGCCTAGCAGCCTAAGTCTCATCCCACTGTGCCAACCCTTTTGGGGCATGCTATTGTACCTTTGAAAATCATACATGCAGGGTATTTTAATCTAATCGGACCTCGTAGATGTACTTAGCATGTCCCAAATCTTAAGATCTAATTGTGCAATGAAGAAACATGATTTTATGACCTGAAAAGACTTAGCATATTGAATGAAGTTAATTTTTAAAACCTTATAAAAACATACCTACATGTCATAATCGAACAATCCAACAGCCTAGTTCTACTAAGGAAAACACGTAGATCAAATGTAATATAAAAAAAAACAAAATAAAAAAATAAAAACAATGAAGCATTCGTGCTTCATGGCAGAATGATCAAATGTGTTCCCATCAAATCCTACAGATTCATTTTTCATAGTTTGTTTAGTGATATGCTTTGAATCTAGTTGTTTTAATGTAAAAATTAAATTTTGTTGGGTTGTCATTTTTTTTTTGGATAATCTAAGGGAACCCTCCCCGGGTCAGCACATTGATTGGCTCTGGCATGTGGGTTCGAACTTGTGGCGTCCCGTCAACTTGGTGAAATTCACAAGTCATTCCTTCAAAAAGCTGGGTTGTAAAATTTTGATGAGTTGAGTACTAATGATTTATAGGTTCATTAAAAAAAGAGTCGTTCATGTCAAAACATCTCAATTAAGCATGAGAGAGGATCAGGTCAGGGTTACCATTGGGGACCTCTTGGATGTCATTCATCAATGTGATGAACGGCATCCAAACACATGTTTTTTTTTTTACGCTCTTAGCCCAAGGTAAGTTACCTTGGTTCTGAAAAAAAAATTATGAGACCAAGGTAAGTTGCTTTATGCTTTCTATTTAACAAACAGGTAGGGGTATGCCTAACCCCAACTTTCTTTGTTGAAAAAAAAAAAATCCACCCAAAAAACTCTTTTATGATCACATCTATAATGTCGGGTTTTCTAAAATTAAGTACTTTGAACCTGTTGTGTGGATATTAGGGGTGTCAACTGGCCTGGTTTACCGGGACCTGACTTGAACTAAATCCTATAGGGTATGGGTATGGTGATAAATAATAAGACCCGAGTTTTGACCCAAAGGTCCGATTAATACATGAACCCGAGTATGGTTTGTGAAATTTTGAACTCTATAACAGAAATCAAGCCTATAATCGTGAACCAGATTTTCATGCGTTGTTTCCAACACTTGAACTTCTGATCAACAAATTTTTTAAGTATACCAAACATGTCTACTTTCGGTATAAAACAAGATAAAATTGACATGCTTAGAATCTTCTCTAAGACTATTAAAATCAAATACAGTATCATAATGCAAATCAGATTATAATACAACATGATATGCATGTAAAACAATTGATTCAAACCGTAACAGGGTTCAAGCATATCATGTTCCGTTTTAAACCAAAATCCAAACGAAGGCAACAAATCAAACAGATGCATAAAATAAAATAAGAACAATAATAAAAAAATGTTAATATTATGCAATAGGCTAAGGCATATAAAAATACTTTTCTTAGAGAAAATTCACCCTTATATACGGTGCAAAAAGGGTCTGACGTCCTTCCCTCAAGATACAATAGCCCCGACGATCTGGATCAGTGCACTTCGATGATAGATCACCCTTTAAAAACAACCTCTGTGAACGACAACTGCATAACTCTCTTTTTTTCGAGAAACACCCACAGAAAAGCAAGAGAGAGCAGGGAGAGAGAAAAATAAAGTTTTGAGAGCCATTAGCGTCTGCGTAACTGCAACCCTCTAACTATGTTTTATAATCCTTGAATGGATACTAAAAACGTAAAAGAGATTTGTTACCTGTTATGATGTAACGTGACTCGTCAACAGAACAATCTGTTATTCATTCATCTTTTTCCTTTATTTAATCAAAATAAAACAATTCATACGAAACAAAAGAACATTGGACTTAGATAATGGATATGGCTCTAAAGGGCCAATTACTCGAACCCGAACCCAAACCCAGTTCGACACGGTGCGGTGGGCAGGCACGCACATGTGTGTGTAGTAACCATTCCATCCCCTTGTTCTTTGGAACAAGTGATTGAATCACCAAGTGAGATTTAAACTCCACCACCATTTTATGATTCTTCAATATGAGACTATTTCACATCAATAAAGTTCAAAAATGTACTCCATAAAGAGAGTGGTCTGCAAATTGCTTTTTTCTTTGAATTATATAATCTTCTCTTCTTACATACAACATTCCTTCACAAATTCAAAGAATGAAAACAAGAGTAAACAAAATTGCAAGATGGAGTAATCTAAAGTAAGACATATCAAGCTTTGAGTAATGATACCTTCCGGTTTGAACCACTACCTTAGTTGGCTAACTTTACCCCAACAAGAACGAAGTGAACTAAAGTCTTGAACTTAAACTTTTGGTGTACGAGTATCCATTAGCAACAACATGATAAAGGTTCTGGTTGTAATCTTTATGGGCAGTGCGTTAACGACCATGTGCTCGAATCCTGTTTTATTAGTGACTTCAAGAATAACTCAATTTCTTAAACTGCGGCCACACAGTCACACTCACATAGGTGAGCTTCTCTAGAGATGCACTGCTAACATCTCGCCTAGAAGGCTTTAAACTCATTCAGAGTTTTCACTCTTCCTTTATTTGCAGCTACAACACCTTTCCAGAGTAATCATGGAAAAAGACACAGATGCATAGTATCACATTAAAAATGTGCTATCCAGTTCACCCTACAACTTATTATTATCCGATTGAACCTATTTTGTGGGATCTTCACTCAGATAGGTTGGGTTGCCACTATAGATGAACTATTGACGGGTTTCAGTCTCATTTTCTCTCTGAATTTCAAGACTAATGACTTATATAGTCCTTTCGTTAATGGATCAGTTGTGTTCTCCTTGGATCCAATGTAGTCCACATCAAAACTGAGACACCAATTCTCTTACCCGAACCCGAACCCGAACCCGACCTGACCTATTGCAAAATATTAACATGTCTTTATTGTTGTTCTTATTATGATGTATGCATCTGTTTGATTTGTTGCCTTCGTCTGGATTTTGGTTTAAAACAGAACATGACATGCTTGAACCCTGTTCCAGTTTTAATCAATTGTTTTACATGCATATCATGTTGTATTGTAATCTGATTTGCATTATGATACTGTATTTGATTCTAACAGTCTTAGAGAAGATTTATGCATGTCGATCTCATACAGTTTTATACCGAAAGTAGACATGTCTGGCATGCCTGAAAAATTTGTCGGTCAGAATTTCAAGCGTTGGCAACAATGTATGAAAATCTGGTTTAGGACTATATGCTTGATTTATGTTCTAGAGTTCGAATGCCCTTCGGTTTCTGATACTGATCCTGATCCCGCCACTGTTACTGCAGCAATAGAGTGAAAAGAGAAGGATGGTATATGTCGTTGTTACATTTTGTTGGCTTTGTCCAACACTTTGTTTGACATATACAGTTTCTCCTCTACCACTACTACCCGAACCTGAACCCGATTCGACGGGCGGGAACATGCATGTATGTGGTAACCATTCTATTCCCTTGTTCTTTGGAACAAGTGATTGAATCACAAGTGAGATATAAACCCACCACCATGTTGTGATTCTTCAATATGAAACTATTCTACATCATCAAAGTCCATACTCCATAAAGACAATGGTCCTCAAATTGCTTTCTTCTTTGAATTATATACTCTTCTCTTCTTACATTCAACACAAGTTTCTTGCAACTTCTTGATAATTTGAGGTTGGGTGATGCTCGAATGAACAAATTGAAAAGTGGGTATGGCTCCATATTGGTGGTAGAATGCCATAGATTGATTGGGTTCGAGATTCCAAAGAGTTGATTTGTAGATTGATTTTGTTGAATATGGGAGCCGAAAAGCTGAGGGAAGGGAAGCATGAAGGCGTGCTTCTGCTTTCTTTCTTCTACCCTCATGGCACCTTCAAAGAGTTAAAAAAGAAAAAGAAAAAAAGAGAGTTTTCTTTATCGTTGGAGGCGCGTTTGACATTTGGGATATAGGATGACCTTTTTCTCCATTTGCTTCCGATTAAAATTCTTGTTTGGTAGTCTCAAACAACGTCACAAATTGAAAAGGCTTTGAAGTTTTTTGTTTTTTTGTCATGTGAGGTTCGAGATGGCTCTTCCACTGTGTTTTGGTCTGACCCGTGGGCTGCTCTTCTTAATTTCTGTTCAGGAAAAATCGAGCCTCTCCAATGTTCTGATGGGGTGCCCATCTTTGCAAACAGCCCTTTCCAACGCTGCAAGGGATATGCCCTAACGTCATCTCGTTTCAGGTTTCTGTTGGGGAGAAGGGCTTTAAGTTTGTGGCTAAAGTGAGATAAGGAATTGGATTCGTACTGAGGGGTCCCCCAATGACTGGTTCAGCTTGGTTTGGGCGAGAAGAGTGCCACCATGGGTGGTGTACCTTGCGTGTTGGGGACAGACTTCAAACTCAAGACCGATTGAAAGGTTTTGGTGTGGCGTTACCTAATGGGCGCCCCCTTGTGTTTTACTCAAGAAGAGTGTAGCTACCATATTTTAATTGGCTACAAGGTTCTCAAAATATATGGAAAGGTATTTGTTCCAAATTTGGTGTCAAGCGATCCCCGTTCTTAAATCTTATTGCTGAAATTAAATGGTGGATGTTGGTTCAGTTTAGTAACTCTTGCTGGGGATATCACTTTTGGCAACATTGTTTGTGTGGTCATGTACTTTTGATTATATTATTTAATAGAAATCCGGGGAATACCCAGAGTCTTTGAAAAAAAAAAAAAGTCACAAATCTCGCTCTCGTTTTTTCAATAATGTCAGCAAGTAGGGTTTTACGCTAATGAACTGGGTCAGCTGAGTGAGTTTTCTCCGGTTATCCAAAAAAAGGAAAAGAAAAAACTTTTGCAATAAATAGGCTATCGGTCTTTTCTGGTAATTTGCCACATAGGAGTTGCCACTGTCAACGGGTCCGCATTGTCTCAGTATCTGACCCAACTGGAACACATGGGTGCATTTGCATCACAGGACAAATGTCGTACGGACAGGACGCGTGGCATTTTTCTTGGACATGTGGGGGTTCGACTGGCATGTCCCGCCAAATAACACTGCATGGGACGCAATGAGTCCTGTGCAGCACGTGTTGTCCTGCTGTGTTATCAAACGTGGTAGGCATTGCATTCAGGATCCTTTTTGCGGGGGGCCACTTTGTCCCCAGCGCAGGTTCGTACCGCGATGCAAACACGACCTAGATATTTAGGTATAAAAATATTGACCCGAATGTTATGCGGTCCAACCTGAACGGAACGAGTAACAAGTGGATCCCTCGCGCTTGTTATGTGGGCCAAGTTTGAGATTCCATTTTCTAAACCCGGCATAACCCGCGCTCATGTTACTAGGGTTTGGTGATAAAAAAAGAAGGTTCAATTAGAAACTGGGGTCAGACTCAAGGATCCGCTTAGTAAATGGAGCCGGGTATGGTTTGTGAAATTTCATACCAAATCTGAGTCTGACCCGAGTTCTGATTAAGACCCATAATTTTTAGTATAAAAAAAATTATTTTACTGAGTATGGACTGGATCTGGTTCATTAAACCAAAAATACACAGTGCACTTCAGATTGCTAGGTTGTCATTGCGGCCTTACTTATCTTCTGACAACTTGGCTTTAACGATATCTTTTTATATTTACACGGAGGAACCATCACCAGGACATCCCCTATCTATCTTTCGATATGGAGGGCTTACGATTCACCTTGCCACTCCTTATAGGATCCCATTGTTTTTTTTTATAATGGACCCACGTCTGGACCTGGGTCTGGCACCACAAAAACATATCAGGGTTTGGACTTTCCTGTGCAGAACCAGATCTGACCCGTTGACAACCCTATGCACTCTAGCTAGGTGTGTTCCTTGCCTTGAGGCCTAAGCTGGGGGTTATATTTGGTGGGCAGGGTGTCCTCTTGGGGGTCTTACACAGAGGTTCTTTTAGAGTAAGACCTGGTAAATGATGTAGCATCCCTTGCCAAAAGGTCGAAGCTGGGTGCACTCTCCGATGGGCAGGGTCCCTCAAGGGTTTTACTAACCCAGGCCAGCCAAAGAAAAAAAAAAACGATAATTCCTACCAATGACCAAAAAATCAATGGTTTTCTCTCCCATTATCCAAAAAAGAAAAAACATGGTCTCTTCACGTTAATACTCAAAGGACCTGGGCAAATAAGTTAAAGTTACCAAGTCTTGCAAGTCACAAACGAAACCCACTGGAAACCTTTTTACATACTTATGTTTTATTTCAACTCAGGCCGAATATTTTCTGTCAAAACGTAGCAAGTCTTGTGAGCCATGAATGAAACCCATTGGAGATCCTTTTACATTCCAACTCATGCTTAGTTTGAGAGGCCAAATATTTCTATGAAATTTCAGTCATTATATACGAAGTCCCATGAAAAAAAGAAAAGAAAATGTTTCTCCTGAATCATCATGGTTTCAGTAGGAATCTAGATTTCAAGTGATTCGTAGGGTTCTCAACAAGGACACTAACCTCTCACCCTAAAGCAAATATCGATATAGCACCAGATCAAACTGCCACAAAAGCTACTGGTCGAATAGGGATGCAAACGGTTTGGATTGGGACTGGATGTAATAATACCATATTCGACTATTCGTGTTTATGCTTACCAAATGCAACTATATGGAATGAAATTCGGTCGAACATCAGATAAAATCTGAAAATGACTTGCTTTCATAAATACCTCACAATTGGCTGAAATACTCATGTCTAAAGTTTTGATTCTTGACTTTTTAAGACATTTTTTTCTTTTGCAAATATTGCACTATGTTTGCAAATAATTTTTGTGAATGTCTGCAAAATATGGGAAGCTCCTTTTACTAGAAAACATTGCACCTCCTTTAGTAAAAGGTCCACAAACATGGCATGACATTAGAAAATCATGTTTGTGAATGCCTCTAAAATGTATGAACCTCCTTTTACTAAGAGGTGCGAAGACATTCGTATACGAAGGCTATAATATCTGCAAATATAAGAGTGTTTAATAAAAGGAGGTCCGCAAATATAATACTGACATTCGTAAATCATGAATGTCCAAAAAATATGAAAACAACATTTTACGATGTGATTTTTTTTAATAAAAAAGAGTTTACACATTTTGAAAACATTCATAAAAATGATTTGCAAACATAATGCTATAGTTGCGAGAGCAAAAATATCTTAAAAAAACGAGAATCAAAATTTTAGACACGAGGATTTGGGAGAATTGTGAGGCATTTCCGGAAACATACTATTTACATGACCAGTGCGGTCATGTTTCAAAATCTGATTCATCGACATAAGTTAAACCAGAGAAGAAACGTCACTGTCAAGTGTCAAGGTCTTTTCAGCAAGAAAATTTTAGCTATAAATTAATACCTTGTTTTTTTATTCCAAAAGAGGTGTCAAGATCTCAATACATTTAGAAAAACAGAAAAAAGGAAACCAAAGAATAAAAGTAAAGAACCATTACAAGTGTCAAAAGCCATATTAATATTATGTTAGTCACCACATATCAGAAATGGTGACACGAGAAAAATCTCGCGACAGATTGAATCATTTCTTTAAAAATTACAAAAGATTAAAAATAGAAACAAAATATAAAAACAAAAGTAAAGAAGCATTAACTGAAGGCCATCTTAAAATTGCACTTTGAGCCATAAAATACCACAAAAGGTGATGATGAATTGAATGAATCTATTGCAGTCTTCCACTGTCTAAATTTATAACGACAAACCAAACAGATATGGTGATGTTGTGACACAAGGTTACGCCCTAGTCATAATATGGGTAGTGTTGGTGACAGGTGACGCTTATTCAATGTTCAATCATAGGAACAAATTATGGAGAACCGAATCATTTAACTGCACACAAGAATTGTCCAAATTGTAGGAGCGTTGCCTTTTGGCTGAAATTTTCATTTTGCAGCAAAACTGCAATAACTATAAAATCCCAATAGGGGAACTACAAACTCCAGCTTGCCCAGCAACTACAACAAAGATGGGTGTCACTGATTCGCTTCATCTATAGCCCTCTCAATCTCCTATTAGTCTCTCTACCTGCCTAGTTAACTAAGCAACATGTACCTTTAATTTACACGGCTAGACCTTGCGGTGCAGCGGGTGCTGGTGTCTTGACCTTTGGCTTCTCGACAACAATGGCTTGTGTGGTAAGAACCATGCCGGCCACAGACGCTGCATTTTGCAATGCACAGCATGTGACTTTTGCTGGATCGATGACTCCTGCTTCGACGAGGTTCTCATACCTATCAGTCATGGCATTGTAGCCAACCTCCCACTCTCCTCCCCTTATCTTCTCAACCACAACTTCCCCTTCCACTCCGGCATTGTGCGCTATCAGTGCCGCCGGTGCCACCAGTGCCTGAAAAAGTTGCCATTCATGGCTTAGAATAACAGACCAATGAAATATTGCCTACTGGTATCAGGAGGATGGTGTTGTACCTTCTGCACAATGTCGGCACCAAGCCACTCATCTGCATCCTCCATTTTCTACTTGATGGCTGGAGCACAAGATGAAAGGTGAACAAAAGCAGTGCCTCCACCAGGGACGATTCCCTCCTCGATTGCAGCAAAGGTTGCATTCTTGGCATCCTCAATCCTGAGCTTTCGGTCCTCCAGCACTGCTTGAGTTGCAGCACCTACCTTGATGATAGCAACACCACCAGAAAGCTTGGCAATTCTTTCAGCCAGCTTCTCAGTGTCATAGATCGAGTCAGTTTCTGCCAACTCTTTCTTGATTTGAGCAATCCTTGCTTTCTCATCTTTGCTAGCAGCATCAGCAATTATGGTTGTAGAGTCCTTGGTGACAGTCACCTTTCTTGTTATACCCAGCTGCTCAACTGTGGCATTCTCCACAAGTAGACCCAGATCGCTAGCTAGGTACTCAGCACCTAAAAGAGAAGAAAGAAGAAAAACAATAGGAAGGTGTCACGCAGTACCTAAAACACGGAAAGGAAATAATAAAGGGTGCAGTTCTTATCTTCATCTTTCCAGACATGGAACGTTATGATAAAGTATAATAATGAATTAACCAAACTGGAGGAATGCAGGCATCTAAGTTTTGCTAGTATACCGAAAGCTTGACTACAAACATATTGATATACCATATATGCAAATTAGTAGGATGCCTGTAACGATGCTTTATAAAACCTCAAAGTTGCTAACCACCAACAAAATTAGTATTGCCCACATTCATTTTGCATTTATTTAATCAATAGGTACATTGATAAAATAAAAGCTCATTGTGCTTTTAACTCGTCACAGTTCAATAATGATGACATTGTTTGGTAATGATGATGATGATCAGAAAATCATCTAATACAATTTAACCAACAAAACAAATTATGGAGTCGTGAGATGAGCATATCGGATTTTGCAAGGCAAGCAAATGTAACTTGGTGAAAACAATTCAATTCTTTTAAGCATCAATAATTCCAGAAGTGAATCAATGGATCTCATCTTAATATGGCCAATTTGATGGGATAAGGATCAACAGTGATGATGATCATCACATTGGACAAAAGTAAGCTAGTGATTATCACAAGCCATATTAAATTACGGAGACTGAAATGTCTTCAAAGAGACCATGTGCACAAAAGCACTAAGTCACAAGAAGAACATTTAAAACAAGTGTGCTCAAAGGCACAACACATACAAGAGATTACAAATGCACAAAGGCATAAAAAATAAAAGGAAATCTTTATTGAATAGGAAGAAAGCTTTTGCTAAAAAACTTTTGAAATACAAAGGGGTTGAACCTGTGGAGACCTTGGAGGGGCTCCACATATAGACGTTGGACACAATTGTGACAGTTGGAGGGGCCCAACGTCTATTATGTGGCCCCCCCAAAGGCTAGAAATAAAGTAAAAAAAAACAAAAAGAAAAAAAAAACAAATACAATCATAATCATATTCAAAGTGAATATGTATAAAAGAAAAATGGCAGTTTTACCCTTATCGGGTATATATATATATATATATATATAATTTAAATTTTAACATCCCTTCAAACTTATGGTGTGATGACCGAAAGTTTGTCAAGAAGAAAATTGAATCGTATATCATATTTTGATAGTTAGGTCTAATCTCACTTAAATAGAGAGATTACACCAAGGTTGCCAAACTAGGAAGTGAAAGCGGGAAACGATACGGGAAGCGAAAGCGAGAAGCGAGGTATTTTAAAATTTATACGAAGCGGGAAGCGAAGTTTCAATTTAAAAGCAAAATATGAATAAAAAATGAAGCAATATGGAATCAAACAAGAAACAAATAAAAACTAAAATAAAATTGATCATTTTTATATTTCATGATTTTTCTGTAAAAGAGTTAAATTTTTTGTTAAAATCTAACAATGATGGTTACCAATTTAAAGAAAGTACATGGAAAGTGAGTGAAAGCATGAGAAAAAATATATGAAAAAGATGAAAAGAAACGTGAGAAAAGTATATAGTATGCATAGGCCATGTGTATGAGAAGCATAGAAGAAGCGTGGGGGAATCAAGCTTCCCATGAAGTTTAGGAAGCGGGGAGTATCGCGCTTTCGAAGCGAGTTTCCGGGAAGCGAGCTTCCCACCTACCTAAGAAGCTTCCGCTAACTCTGGATTAAACACACCTTATTTACAATAATGCCCCTGTCACATATGAGTAGTTACTAAACTACCCATATGTGACGACTACTTCTTAACACTCCACCTCAAGCTGGAGCATATATATCAATAATGCTCAGCTTGTCACAACATTTCAAAAAATTTGAACTCACTAAAGGTTTTGTGAAGACATCAACAATTTGATTTTCTGAAGATATGTGCTTGGTGCAAATGTACCCAGTCTGAACCAGATCACGTGTATAGTGACAATCCACCTCAATATGCTTTGTCCGTTCATGAAATACTGGGTTATTAGCAATATAGGTGGCATCTCTATTATCAAATATCATCTCCATAGGTAATGAGACTTTCACTTGAAGATCAGTCAACACAGATTTAACCCACATCATCTCAGCAGCAGTTTGAGCCATAGCCCGATATTCTGACTCAGCGCTTGACCTGACAATAACAATTTGTTTCTTGCTTCTCCAAGTAACCAGATTCCCTCCAACAAACACACAGAATCCAGTTGTGGACTTTCTGTCAACAATCGACCCTGCATAATCTGCATCTGAATAGGCAGTAACATCTAAAGACAGGTTTTGTTTAAACCATAGTCCTTTACCAGGGGAGAACTTTAGATACTTGCGAATCATTATAGCAGGATTTCAGTGAGTCTTTGTAGGTTTGTCCATAAATTGACTTATCTTGCTCACTGCGAAAGATATGCTAGGTCTGGTCACAGTCACGTATAATAGCTTGCCAACCAAGGAGCGATAATGGCTACAGTCCACGTACTCGAATTTTTCATCAAACAGATGAGACTTGGGATCCATAGGAATCTTTGCAGGTTTAGCACCTAACATCCATGTTTCCTTTAGCAGGTCCAAGACATATTTCCGCTGTGACAGAACTAGTCCATCTTTACTCCTTGCAACCTCTATTCCTAATAAATATCTGAGTGGTCCCAGATCCTTAGTCACAAAGTGTTTATGAAGATGGAGCTTTGTGTCAGAAATATCTTTTTCGCTGCTTCTTGTGACTATAATGTCATCAACATATACTATCATGACCACAATCCCTGTGCCGGTCTTTTTAATAAAAATAGAGTGATCTGAGGCAGAGCAAACAAGCCCAAATGCTGACATGACCTCAGTCAGCTTGGATAACCATGCACGGGGACTCTGCTTGAGACCATAGATTGCCTTGTTCAACTTGCACACCTTCAAACACTCCCTCAGAACTTCAAACCCTAGAGTTTGCTGCATGTAAACTGTCTCCTTCAGGTCTCCATAGAGAAAGGCATTTTTCACATCAAGCTGACATAGAGACCAACCATGGTGTACTGTGACGGACAAAACAAGACAAATAGTCCCAAAGCGAGCGACAGGAGAGAATGTTTCAAAGAAATCCACCCCATAAGTTTGAGTGTAGCCTTTCGCAACCAGGCGAGCTTTAAACCTTTCAATCGATCCATCTGAGTTATACTTAATAGTATAGACCCATTTACAACCAACAATATCAGCCTCAGGTGAAGGATCAACTAAGTCCCATGTTCTTCGAGAAAGTAGTGCATCCATTTCATCTTGCATGGCCTTCGCCCATTTGGGGTCTAGAAGAGCGTGATGGTGATTGAGAGGAACTGAGGTAGCAGATAATGCTAATACAAAATTCTTCATATTTTCCCCAAGTCTGGCCTCGGAAACAAACTGAGAAATAGGATGAAGTGTACATTGCCTTTTTCCTTTCCGAAGAGCAATAGGTAAATCACCATTAACAAGAGAATCGTCAGTAGGGTCAGGAACACTCACCTCTGGAGAAGCTGATGGCACAGGCATAGAGTTGGGTGGAGCTCGATGTGTGTACACCACAGAAGGATTTTTGTAACGAGACAGAGTCGAGCCGGGAACAAGAGGCTCAAGACGAACAAACTCTAATGGAAAAAGAGGAACAGGAAGAGGGAATGAATCGCATTGACTAGCATGTATTCTTGGAGAAGTACTCGAAAAATATGGGATAGACTCAAAAAATGAAACATCCGCACTGACATATTCTCTCTGGGATATGGGATCATAACAACGATATCCTTTTTGGTGCTTAGGATACCCAACAAAAACACATTTTATAGATTGGGGTGACAATTTTGTAATGAAATATGCGGAAAAGAGTGCACTAAGCACTTACAACATCCACTAATGAACAAACAAAAGAGGGCTAATACCCAAACCCACAAGAGACAACACAACATAAAAAATATAAATGTCTCTTATTGAAAGAGAGAGAGCTCTCAAGAGTTAAGAATACAAGAGGGGTTCACCCCTATTTATACACAAAAGAAGGAGAGGGGGAATGGCCAAGAGGCCTTAAAAGGAGAGCCACCTAGGGGCTCCCCATGTAGTCGTTGGGAGCCCCCAACGGTCACAAATGTGACCGTTGGGGGCCCCATCGACTACATGGTGGGGCCCCTTTTGTGTGAGCAAAAAAACAAAAAAGAAAAAAATATAGTTTACAAAAATAAAGAGAAAAATAAAATAAGAAAAACAAGTACCCCTATCGGGTACTTGTGAAATGACTAAAATACCCCTATCGGGTATTACACACACACACACACACACACACATATATATATATATATATATATATATATATATATATATATATATATATATATATATATATGTATTGCATGTATTTTAACACCCTCCCTCAAGCTTTACGGGGATATAACCGAAAGCTTGTTAAGGAGAAACAAAAAACGAGGAGCCGCAAGAGCCTTAGTGAAGAAGTCCGCCAACTGGTATTCTGATGTGACGTAAGGTAGTGCTATGATTCCTCTTAGGTATTCATCACGAACGTAATGGCAGTCCATCTCAATATGCTTAGTACGTTCATGGAAGGTGTGATTGCTTGCAATATAGATTGCGCTTTTGTTGTCGCAACACATCTTTGAAGGAGTAGAGATGACAATGCTCGTATCACTGAGGAGGCTTCTTAGCCACACAAGTTCCATGGTTGTAGAGGCCATAGCACGATATTTTGCTTCCGTCGAGGACAATGATACTTTGTGTTGCTTCTTGCATCTCCAAGAAATCATAGAATCACCTAAGAAAACACAAAATCCGGTAGTTCAGACTCGGTCATTGGGATTTCCTCCCCAATCTGCATCAGTATAAGCAATCAAATCAAGTGACGAGGCAGAAGAAAGAAAAACTCCCTTAGTTATGGTATTTTTGATATATCTGACGATCCTTAAGACTGCACTCATGTGCACGGTTGTAGGTGCATGTTGAAACTGACTGACAGAGTGGACGGCATGAGCAATGTCTGGCCGTGTGATGGATAAGTAGGTTAGAGACCCAATAAGTTGCCGGTAGGGAGTAGGATCCTCGAGAGGTGTTCCATCTTCCAACCTTAATTTTGCATTGATGACTTCTGGGGTTTCTGAAACCAAGGTCAGACATATCAAAATTTTCTTTCAAAACCTTTTTAATATCATTAATGCCTTACTCATCACTTCCTGTGATAATCATATCATCAACACAAAGAAAACCCTGCACTTTTCACAAACAAAGCAGTGTCAGTATAACATGAACGAAAATTCAAACTTGTCATTACATTACTAAATCTATCATGCCAAGCCTTTGGGGCTTGTTTTAAACCATATAATGCCTTTTTAAGTTTAAGAATCTTATTTTTACCAATACATACTCCTGGTGGGGGATCCATGTAAACTTCTTCATTTAATTCGCCATTTAGAAATGCATTCTTAACATCGAGTTGATAGATAGGCCATTTTTTCACTGACGCAATAGCAATAAGAGTCCTAACACTAGTCATTCTAGCAATAGGTGCGAAGGTTTCTTCATAATCTATACCATATTCCTGAGCATATCCTTTAGCTACTAACCGTGCTTTATAACGTTCTAATGAACCATCACTCTTGGTTTTAATTTTGAAGACCCATCTACATCCTATTGATTTCTTTCCTGTGGGTAACGAAGTTATTTCCCAAGTTTTTGCTTTTTCAAGGGCACTAAGCTCTAAGTTCATGGCTTCAACCCATTGGGGAATATCTTTGGCCTCATTATAGTGTGAAGGTTCATGAAATGAATGCAACGCAATTAGACATGCTCTATATCTAGGTGTTAGGGACTCATAGGAAACAAACCTATTAGGAGGATTGGAGATCCGACTGGATCTCCTTAAAGAGGTTTCTTCTATGTTGGATCCTTGAGAGTATTTTTCTAAGGCGCTCAACTGAGTTTGTTGACCACGCCTAACATATGTTTGGATTGGTCTATTATTCTCATCTATAACATTATCAAGAGGAATTTCCTCTAGGTCATTCAAAGACTCATTAGAGATTTCCTCTTCTTGATGAGTCTATCTTCTTGAGATAGAAGATCAAATAAAAAAGTATATTCACTTTCGTCAATATCTTTAGTTTTCACAAAACCATTTTCATTTTCCAAAAAAGTAACATCTTTGGATACATAGAGTTTGTTATTTTTCACGTCAAAACATCTAAAACCCTTTTGATTTTCTCCATAACCCAAGAAAACACATTCAATAGCTTTAGGAGATAATTTGTCTCGTTTATGAGTAAGGACAAAACATTTACATCCAAAAACGCTTAATCTATTGAAGTCGGGTGTTCTTTCAAATAGTTTTTCGTATGGAGATGTATTTTGTAAGGATGAAGATATCATTCTATTTATTAAGTAAGTTTGAGGTTAAGGCAGCTTCGGCCCAAAAATTCTTTGGAATTTCTTTGGAAATAAGGAGTGCCCTAGTGGTTTCCATGATGTGTCTATGCTTTCTTTCGGCCAAGCCGTTTTGTTGGGGAGTCATAGGACACGATCTTTGATGACAAATTCCATTTACTTCTAAATAGTTTTGAAATTCATTTGATAAATATTCTCCACCCGAATCAGATCTAAGAGTAGAGATATTACTTGAAAATTGATTTTTAACTATCATATGAAATTTTTTGAAAAAATCAAAGACTTCGGATTTTAAATTGAGAAAGTAGATCCATACATACCTAGTGTAGTCATCGATAAAAGTGACGTAATAGGAGTACCCTCCTTTAGACATGACGGGAGAAGGACCCCAAACATCCGAATGGACTAACTCAAAAGGTCTTTTGGACACAAAAGTTCGGTTTGGAAAAGGGGTAGATTTCATTTTGCCAAAAATACAATTCTTGCAAACAAAATGTTTCTCATTACAAAATTTCTTTCCAAATGGAAAGGAGTACATTTTTGAGAAACTTGGATGTCCAAGTCTTTGATGCCAAATATCAATATTTTTATCTTGGACATGGTTACAAAAAGAGTTAGTGGGGAGTTTCAAGTTGCTCATGTAATAGAGATCTCCTCTTTTATGACCTTGCCCAATCAGCTTCCCGGACCGGAGATCCTGTATAGAGCAATCCTTAGTTGAGAAGGAGATTTTACATCCATGATCACATATTTGAGCAACAGAGAGGAGATTTAAATTAAGTTGAGGTACAACTCTCACGTTTGGCACAAAGAAATCTTTTGAAAAGTTTAAGGTTCCAAAACTTTTAACTTGTAAAGATGTACCATCGGCAGTTGAAACATAGGAGTTTTTATAATTATTACATAAATCGGAAAGCTCATTTTCAAGGGGGGTCATATGAAAGGAACCTCCAGAGTCAAGGATCCAAGACGACATACCTGGAGGAGAGGAGGAGGCTACGGCGGCACCCGAAGTTGATGGAATCTTGAGTAGAGTTTGTAGTGCTTCCGATAGTTGAGCAAGAGAAAAAGAGTCCTTTCCTTTGTTTGCTTCCTCTTTCTTTTGAGTAGCTTCTTCAACGGAAGCAACCTTATTTCTTGGTGCTTCATTCAACTTAGGGCAATTAGGTCTTATATGACCCGGTTCTTGACAATGATGGCAAATGGCTTTTCTATAGTTGCCATTATAGTTATTTTGCTTTCCAAAATGTAGAGGTTTGTAGGTTTTCATATGGTTGCCGGGTTTTGATACGGCCAAGACATCATCTCCTTCTTTAATCATGCCAAGACGGGTTTCTTCTTGGCATATTTCGGCTATGACATCTTCCAAGGGAAGAGGCTTTGATCTATGTAGGAGGGAGGATCTAACTTGTTCATATTCGGGCCTAAGCCCATGTAAAAATTGGAAAAAGTGTTCTTTTTCCATTTGTTCTCTCCTTAATTCCACATCTATACTAGAAACCCATTTTGGTTCTAGTAAGGATAGCTCATCCCATAGAGGTGTAATGAAGTAAGCGGAAGAAACCAAGAATGCTAAAGCATTCACAATGTCCCACACGGACAAGTGCAACAAGCACAAGAGAGGAAATCCACTAAGGGATATACAAAGGGCCTTATAAAAAGGCTACACACATGAAAAATAATATCACTATTATTGAAGAGGAGCTCTCAAGAGCAATACAACATACATGGGGGGTTCCCCCTATTTATAAGAAAAGGAGACCAAAGGGGCTCCCAATAGAGTCGTTGGGAGCCCCCAACGGTCACATATGTGACCGTTGGGGGCCCCAACGACTCCATTGTGGGGCCCCTTTTCGGTATCCAAAAAATACATTTTAAAAAATAAAAAGAAAAATAAAAAACAGTAAAATAAGAGAAACAAAATAAGTACCCCTATGGGGTACTTTGTGAAATGACCATAATACCCCTATCGGGTATTATGGTATTATTACATATGTTTTAACACCCCCCCTCAAACTTTACGGGGGAATGACCGAAAGTTTGCCAAGAAGAAACAAGAAGCGAGGAGCAGGCAGGGCTTTGGTAAAGAAATCTGCAAGTTGATATTCTGAAGTGACATATGGCAGTGTAACTGTCCCACGAAGATATTCATCACGTACATAATGACAGTCCATCTCAATATGTTTAGTCCTTTCATGAAAGGTGTGGTTGCTGGCAATATAGATGGCACTTTTGTTGTCGCAACAAAGCTTCGAAGCACCGGTAATTTCGACTCCCATATCTTGAAGAAGACTTCGAAGCCACACAAGCTCCATTGTAGTGGTTGCCATAGCCCTGTATTCTGCTTCAGTAGAAGACAACGAGACTTTCTGCTGTTTCTTGCACCTCCAAGCAATTAGCGAATCTCCTAGAAAAACACAAAAGCCAGTAGTTGAGATTCAATCATTTGGGTTTCCTCCCCAGTCAGCATCAGTATAAGCCAGTAAGTCTAAGGAAGAGATTGAGGATAGGAATAGCCCTTTAATCAAAGTATTTTTGATGTATCGAATGATCCGGAGCACAGCACTCATGCACAGATGTAGGAGCATGCTGAAATTGACTTGCAGAGTGCACAGCATGAGCAATATCCGGCCTGGTGATAGTCAGATAGGTGAGGGAGCCTATGAGTTGCCTGTAGGGCGTAGGATCATCCAGCAGAACTCCATCCTCCAGTCGTAATTTAGCATTGATAACCTCGAGAGTCTCCACCTTTTTGTTATCTGAAATCCCAGATTTGGAACATATGTCTGCAGCAAGCTTCATCTGTGACAGTATATACCCTCGAGGAGAGTATGCTACTTCTATACCAAGAAAGTACCTGAGAAAACCCAGATCAGACATATCAAAATTATGTTTTAACATATTTTTAACATTAAGAATACCACTTTCATCATTGCCAGTGGTGATCATATCATCAACATAAAGCAGAAGGATGATGATACTATTACCTGCACGTTTAACAAAGAGAGCAGTGTCAGTATAACATGAACGAAATCCCAATTTTAACATGATAGCACTAAATCTATCATACCAAGCCTTAGGGGCTTGTTTAAGACCATATAAAGCTTTTAATAACCGAAGAGTTTGACCTTGGTTAACATTAATTTCCGGCGGAGGGTCCATATATACTTCTTCATTCAACTGACCATTAAGAAAGGCATTTTTAACATCTAATTGAAATATAGGCCATTTCTTAGATGATGCTACTGCTATTAGAGTTCTAACACTTGTCATGCGAGCCACGGGGGCAAAAGTTTCCTCATAATCGATGTCATATTCTTGTGAATATCCCTTAGCAACTAATCTAGCTTTATAACGTTCTAGGGAACCATCACTTTTTGTTTTGACTTTGTAGACCCATCGACATCCTATAGCTTTTTTATTTGGAGGAAGATGAACTATTTCCCAAGTTTTAGCTTTATTTAAAGCATCTAGTTCAATTTTCATTGCTTCAACCCAATGAGGAATATTTTTTGCTTGATTATAGTGGGAAGGTTCATAGTAAGAGTGCAAGGCAATTAGACAAGCTCTATATTTAGGTGAGAGAGTTTCATATGAGACAAACCTATTTGGTGGAATGGATTCTCTAGAAGAACGCCTAAGAGAGGTTTCTTCTAGGGGTTCATTAAGCCGCAAGAATTTTTCTAAAGAACTAATAGGTTGTGCTTCCTCACGCCGAGTGTATACTTGGAGATTGTCACCATTAGTTGGTGATACATCATTATCATGAGTATTTTCTAAAGATTTCGGATGACTCAAAAGATCATCATTTGAGTCTTCTAAAAGATCATTGATAAACATATAATCAATTTCATTTGGTTTTTCCAAAATTTCAAATCCATTTTCCTCTTCTAAAAACGTCACATCTTTGGAAACAAATAATTTATTGTTCTTATAGTCAAAGCATCTATAGCCCTTTTGATTTTCACTATATCCTAAAAATACGCATTCTATTGCTTTAGGTGACAATTTATCTCTTTTATGCAAAAGAACAAAGCATTTACACCCGAAAATACGAAGACGATTGTAGTCGGGTATCATATTGAAAAGTTTTTCATAAGGAGAGATATTATGCAATTTTGAAGATGGCATCCTATTGATTAAATAGGTGGAGGTCAACACGGCTTCGGCCCAAAAATTTTTAGGAATATTTTTAGAAATGAGTAAGGATCTAGTGGTTTCTAAAATATGTCTATGTTTTCTCTCCGCTAGACCGTTTTGTTGAGGAGTCCTTGGGCAAGATTTTTGATGACAAATGCCATGTTGTTTTAGATATGATTGAAAATCATTTGATAAGTACTCTCCACCCGAATCGGATCTAAGAATGGATATTTGACTTTGAAATTGATTTTGAACTTTTGCATGAAATTCTTTGAAGAAGTTAAAAACTTCCGATTTAGCATTAAGAAAATAAATCCATACATATCTAGTATAATCATCAATAAACGTAACATAATACGAATAACCACCTTTGGATAAAACCGGAGATGGTCCCCATACATCGGAATGCACCAATTCAAAAGGTCTTGATGTCACAAAGGTTCTAATAGGAAAAGGAGTAGACTTCATTTTTCTAAAAATGCAATCTTTGCAATTGATATCCTTTTCTTTACAAAACTTGTTTCCAAAAGGAAAAAGATACATTTTAGAGTAACTTGGATGTCCAAGTCTTTTATGCCAAGTTTCAATATTTTTGTCTTGGACATAAGTACAAAATGAGGTATTTGGAAGTGTTAAGTTATCCATAAAATAAAGGTCTCCCTTCCTATGGCCTTGCCCAATCCGCTTCCCGGACCGGAGATCCTGCACAAAGCACCCTTGGGATGAGAAAGATATTTCACATCCATGGTCGGCTATTTGAGAAACGGAAAAGAGGTTAAGATTTAATTTAGGAACTATTCTAACTTTTGGAACAAGAAAATTTTGAATATTTTTAGAATCAAGAGTTCCAATACCATTTATTTTGAGAAAAGTTCCATCGGCCGTAGAGACACAAGATAATTTTGAATTGGCGTGCACATTGGTTAATGCATTTTCATGAGGAGTCATGTGAAAAGAGGCTCCGGAATCTAAAATCCAAGAGTACGTACCGGGAGGTGATGATGAGGCAATGGCGGCACCGGAGGTGGAAGAAGTGACCTTTAGAATTTGTTGAAGAGCCAAGGAGATTTGTCCAAGAGTATCTTTGAGATCCCCGTTCTTGCCGTCATCTTCTTTGGTGGTGGATTCTTCAACGGAAGCCACCTTTGGCTTGAATGCCCCATTTAGCTTTGGGCAAACGGGTTTAATATGTCCCGGCTCATAACAATGGTGGCATATAATCATTTTTCTTCCACCACTCCCTTGCTTACCAAAATGAGGTGGTTTGTATGTTTTAACATGATTGCCGGGTTTAGATACGACAAGAACTTCCTCTATGCTTTTACCCATGCTATGCCTAGTCTCTTCTTGAGTAATCTCGGCAATAGCCTCTTCTAAGGGAGGAAACGTGGATCTATGGAGAAGTGAGGATCTCACTTGTTCAAATTCGGGACGAAGCCCAAATAAAAATTGAAACAATCTATCTTGTTCCATTTGTTTTTGTCTTAGAACCACATCCTCCATAGATACCCATTTAGGCTCTAAAAGAGCCAATTCATCCCACAAAGGATTTAGAGCACTATAGTAATCTTGTATGCTCATGTCACCTTGTTTTGTGGTTCTTACTTTTTCTTGCAAGAAATAGGCTCTTGCAAGATCCTTTTGGGTAAACATACCCTTCATAAAAAACCAAGCTTCATTTGCCCGGCAGAATTTTGCAATATTTGCACATACCTTGAGTTCGACATTATTCATAAACCATGCTAGGATTTTTGCATGGTTGCTCTCCCAATCTTCCATTTGATGATTATAGTCTTCAATGGCCTTGAGACGAGCATCGCCTTCAAGTGCTTTCTCTTGATCTCCTTCCATCTTTGTGAGCTTAAGTTGGGGTTCCGGAACGGTTCCCATTACATAACCCCAAAGCTTCTTGCCTTTGAGATTATTCTCCATTGCGGATGCCCACATCATGTAAATTTTTCCATTGAGTTTGAATGATAGATCGATCTTGACTTCCATTGCTACACAATGAAGATGTGAGAAAGAAAGAAAGTAGAGAGAGACAAGATTTTACCTTTAGAAGATCGTATGGCTCTGATACCATGTAATGAAGTAAGCGGAAGAAACCAAGAATGCTAAAGCATTCACAATGTCCCACACGGACAAGTGCAACAAGCACAAGAGAGGAAATCCACTAAGGGATATACAAAGGGCCTTATAAAAAGGCTACACACATGAAAAATAATATCACTATTATTGAAGAGGAGCTCTCAAGAGCAATACAACATACATGGGGAGTTCCCCCTATTTATAAGAAAAGGAGACCAAAGGGGCTCCCAATAGAGTCGTTGGGAGCCCCCAACGGTCACATATGTGACCGTTGGGGGCCCCAACGACTCCATTGTGGGGCCCCTTTTCGGTATCCAAAAAATACATTTTAAAAAATAAAAAGAAAAATAAAAAACAGTAAAATAAGAGAAACAAAATAAGTACCCCTATGGGGTACTTTGTGAAATGACCATAATACCCCTATCGGGTATTATGGTATTATTACATATGTTTTAACAAGAGGGCCAAGAGTGCTAAAGTAGTCTCTAACACTCATTTCTCCTTGCTTGATAGTCCAGATTTTTTCTTGAGGATAGAATTGACGAGCAAGGTCTTTTTGGGTAAACATACCTTTCATGAAGAACCATGCTTCATTTGCCATCCGGAATTTGGCAATGTTGGCGCAAATCTTGAGCTCCACATTGTTCATGAACCAAGCAAGAATCTTGGCATGCTTACTTTCCCAATCTTCTATTTTAGATTGGTGATCTTGAATGACCTTCATGCGGGCATCTCCTTCAAGAGCTTTTTCTTGATCACCTTCCATCTTAGTTAGTTGGAGTTGTGGTTCCGGAATGGTGCCCATAACGTATCCCCAAAGCTTTTTCCCTTTGAGGTTGTTTTCTATGGCGGCGGCCCACATCATGTAGTTGGAACCATTGAGCTTGAAGGAGAGATCAATCTTTTGTTCTCCTTCCATAAGAGGATAGAGAAACAACAAGAAACAAATATAGCTATACAACTAACTATATTAAGAAGAAGAGCATACACAAGGCTCTGATACCATGTAATGAAATATGCGGAAAAGAAAAGAGTACACTAAGCACTTACAACATCCACTAATGAACAAACAAAAGAGGGCTAATACCCAAACCCACAAGAGACAACACAACATAAAAAATATAAATGTCTCTTATTGAAAGAGAGAGAGCTCTCAAGAGTTAAGAATACAAGAGGGGTTCACCCCTATTTATACACAAAAGAAGGAGAGGGGGAATGGCCAAGAGGCCTTAAAAGGAGAGCCACCTAGGGGCTCCCCATGTAGTCGTTGGGAGCCCCCAACGGTCACAAATGTGACCGTTGGGGGCCCCATCGACTACATGGTGGGGCCCCTTTTGTGTGAGCAAAAAAACAAAAAAGAAAAAAATATAGTTTACAAAAATAAAGAGAAAAATAAAATAAGAAAAACAAGTACCCCTATCGGGTACTTGTGAAATGACTAAAATACCCCTATCGGGTATTACATATATATATATATATATATATATATATATGTATTGCATGTATTTTAACAAATTTATCTCGGTTAGGACCAAGTATATGAACAAAGCACACACAACCAAACACCTTTGGAGAGATAGGGAAAAGAGGAGCTTCAGGTCTGAGAATTTGAATGGGAATACGATCCCCCACCGAGGTTGAAGGCATACGGTTTATTAGGTATCCCGCAGTTAGAACCGCATCTCCCCAGTAAGATGCAGGCATATTAGACTAAATCATAAGGCAACGGGCAATATTTAGGATGTGTCTATGCTTGCGCTCCGCTACTCTATTTTGTTGCGAGGTATGAGGACAAGAAGTTTGAGGTTGGATCCCAAGATTTTTGTAAAATTGTAATAAGTCAGAGGATTTGAATTCAAGAGCATTGTCAGTGCGAACAACTTTGATGCAAGAATTAAACTGAGTTTTTATTTCAATAATCAAAGATTTAAGAATAATAGGGGCTTCAACCCTATCTTTTAACAAGAATATCCAAGATAATCTTAAAAAATTATCTACAGTGACTAAATAATAACGACACTTAGAACGTCTAAGAATTCTACTTGGACCCCAAACATCAACATGAAGAAGATCAATCAGATTTTGACTCAAAGGACTCTGACTGGACGGAAATGAACTCCTATGATGCTTCCCAAGCTGACATGCTTCATACAGCAGAGTAGTGGACGACGAGATGTGAAGAATAACTCTACGCAATTTAAGCAACGAAAGATGACCAAGACGATGATGCCAAAGCAACGGACTAGAAGAGGACTCAACTGTGGAATGAACAAAGCCAACTGGTTGGTGTAGATAATAGACTCCACCTTCCTTATAGTCTCCACCAATCGTCTTCCCCGTCAGCAAGTCCTGAAAAGTGTAACAGGCAGGATCAAATATTACTCGACAATTCAATTCCTTTGCAACACGACTAACAGATAACAAATTTTGAGGGAATGAAGGGGCATGTAGAACATTTGATAACTGAAGAGTAGGGGAGAGAGAGATATTTCCCTGGCCAACAATGTCAGAGGAACTCCCATCGGCAAGAACCTTTTTATAATTAGCAACACTATTCAACTTTTAAAAATCACATTCATTTCCACACAGATGGCTAGATGCCCCTGAATCAATAATCCACCTATTACTTTGGCAAGATAATTCATCACCTACAAAGCATGCAGTATCAGCGACGGTAGAACTAGATGGAATATGTGTCAACAAATCATTATACTCAACACGCGTGAGTGTAACTGAATCACTAGGAGGAACGGTGGGGGACTCGGGTTTGACTACTTGTGCTGTAGGAACAACTTTAGCTGAAGATGCAGAAGGTCGCCCATTCTTGAACGTACGTGACCATCTAGCATAGTTAGTCTCATCCAACTTTGCAGATGATCCGTATGAAAAAGGATTTGCAAAGGCCTTATAATCGGACACACTTTCAATCTTCATGTCTGACCGCTGCATATCAACCATGAAACTACAACCACACACAACTACCAACTGCTGAGAACTCAGGTCTGATGTGCGCACCAACGACCAGTCTTACACTGTCAAATTTTAATCATACTGATAAAATCTGATATATATAAAAAAAACGTAAACGTAATACATTGTCCAGATCAGAAACTACTATGCACACCAACTACCAAAAAAAAATTGATGCTACCATATTTGAATCACCCTGATAAAATCTGAACTATTCACCTTAAAAGCTGCAACCAGATGTATACCAAAAAAAAGTTTTTCGACGACCTGCATACC